>NW_007726296.1:755979-797172 GCF_000696425.1 Galeopterus variegatus | reverse complement strand
CCCCCTCGTTATAAACTCTAGTGGGGAGGGGAGTGTTAGTCCAACAGCCCTATGCCTAACCTCACTATTGAAGCTTAAGGCAGCCACAGACACTGTGCAAATGAATGGGCGTAGCTATGCGTCTGTAAACTTTTCGGTACTTACAAAAACAAGCTGCTGGATTTGGTCCAGGGACTCTGGACCTTGATGTTGTCAGCACCACGCTCTAACCACTGAGCAACCGGCCAGCCCTGACCCCTGTTCTGAGTCAAGATTTATTTGATCAACTATTATTTATTTAACTAATCTCCTAGTGAACACCTTTTTTTTTTTTTTCTTATTTTTAATTGTGGTAAAATACACATGCCATAAAATTGAGCATCTTAACTATTTTTAAGTGTACAACTCAGTAGTAGTCGGTATATTCACATCGTTGTGCAACTTTTTCATCTGGCAAAACTGGACTCACTGAATATCTCGAGTGAGTGTCTTTACACATTGGTCTGGTCAAGACACTGGACTTGCTAGTCTAACGGGATGCACATTTTTAAGATGCTGGGCATGCATGGCCAAATCATTGACCCCCAAGAGATTGCCCTACTTTACTCTCTGGCTTGTCATCAGTGACACTCTCAGGCATCAAGAGGGAGTGCCGGCACCTCCCTGGGGAGCTCCTGGCTTCCAGGCATCAGGAAGCAGGGATTTCAAAACAATCTACCCCAGAGAAGCAGCTCCCAGTCTGCTAGCATTCCTCATTTGGGGAAGATGAGAAAAACCCGGGAAACAAAAAATGGCTATGAATACCGAGCCAGACCCAGGTGTTGAAAAACACACCCCACCCTCTAGAGAGAGGAGATGTGTGGTTAGGACCTAAGATGAGGTGTCCGATGAGCCTAGGTATGAGTGTCATTTGGCGTCTACCTTGCTTTGTTACCCTGGGCACATCACTTAACCTCTCTGGGCCCCAGTCCTCTGTCAAAATGGGCATGATATAAAGTGATGTGGAACCTTCCTTCTGTGGTTGTGAGGATCAGGGAAGGAAAACTAAAGAGTGTCATTTGGCGTCTACCTTGCTTTGTTACCCTGGGCACATCACTTAACCTCTCTGGGCCCCAGTCCTCTGTCAAAATGGGAATGATATAAAGTGATGTGGAACCTTCCTTCTGTGGTTGTGAGGATCAGGGAAGGAAAACTAAAAAAGTCCTTGCTTAGTACATCGACTGGCATGCAGCATTTACTCAGTCAGTAATACCTATTGCCGTGGCTATTGCTGAGTATTACTGTGATTATTTTTGGCCCCTCTGTCTCAGAGGAGTCTAAACATACGGACGGTAACAGCATCTGCAGCCTTTGCAGTTCTCACAGAGTTCTTCTGTCTTTAGTGCTTAACTCAACTGGTGAGGTGGTTGTCACTGTCCCATGTTGCAGGTGAGGATATTGAGGCTGAAGAAGGCAGTGTGAGGACAGGGCGCTGGCTTTTAGCCCGCGTCTTTGGCCTTTGTCTTCCACACAGAGTAGTGGGAGGAGAGGCCCCTCGAAGATCAGAGCGAGCAGGTGCTTCTTCCTGCCTCACCTGTGGAAAGCTTGGGCCTCAGGTGGAGAGGAAGCGCATTGAGTGTGTCTTCCCGTCTTGGCTCTTAGCCCCAGCAGGGGTCAAACAGGATTTCTTCAAGGAGAGGGTTTTTCTCAAAAGCTAACAGGGTCTTTCAGAGACAAGAGCTGCCCCCCCAAGGTGAAATCTGAGAGAGGTTTCTGGAAGGTATTCCCATCTGTTCATCTGTTCTCAGCCAGCAGATGCTCTGTCCAGAAACCCAGGCTCTAAGCAGGAGCCTCCTGTATTGCTGGTGCTGCAGACAGCCTCTGGGTTTGGAGGGGCTGGCTCCCTACGGCATCCCTGAAGGAGGGTGCCCTGGGTGCCTTTACCCATCTCCCCTCCAACTTGCTGGAGACCTTGGACAAGTCACTTCCCCTCTCTGGGCCCTCAGTTTCTTCCAATGAAAGCCAGGGAGTAGAATCGTTTATTCCCAGGGTACTTCTGGGGAGGGCAGTACCAAGATTGGACGAATCTCCGCCCTGCCATTCAGGAGCTGGGTGCCCTGGTGTGAGGGGCTCCCCTCTGTGAGCTGTGTGTTCTCCTGTGTACAACAGGCAAAAGCGCCCAGGCCCCCCAGGGTCTGTGGTACTTGGGGAAAGTGCCCGCACCTGCCCCGGCTTGGCAGCTCAGTGGCACTCCCTCCTCCTCGTGGGTTCCAGCCCTTGCTTCTCCCCCCTCCCGCCCTCATCCCTAGGAGTAGCCACAGGTAGTTTTGGATTGCCTCCTCCCCTGCCTCTCATTTCCCGGCCCCCACTCGGCTCCTTCCTCCAAGTCCCCCCATCCTCATCCCTGAGCTCTCGCTTGGTGGGGTCCTACCGGGACTATCACCTTGCATGAGGTGCCTGCCTCCCACTTGACACAGGGAGAGGGTAGGGTTCTCACTTATATTTTCAGGGTCGAGTTGTCCCATGAGCCTCTGCTTGTCTCACTGCCCCCTAGTCTTTTCTGGGCATCCTGGATGCCCTGACCATCTCCCCCATGTGAGGGCTTTCTCTGTCCTTTAAGCTACCAGGGGCTTTGAGAGACTAGGTCCTGATGAGGAATCTAAGGCTAGGTACAAGTTAATGGGAAGGGTGCTGTGATCAATTAGCAATGTCTGTCCAGGGGGCAGGACAGGAGAAGGTGGCATGCATGTCCTCTATGTCACATCCTCAGTAATGGACACCTGCTGTGGAGAAACCTGGTAGAAACAGGGAGGAGCCAAGAGGACTTCAACAGGTCTCTGCAGCCATCAGGCTTCCTCCAGGTGGGAAGAAGGCAAGGAGACGCATGTGGAAGGAGAGCATACAACCTTTACGTCTGAGTCGTTTAACTTGTACTCAGGTGGAGGTTTGTCACACCAGGCAGCTGGAGTGTTTGATCCTTCTATTTCCTGAGTCTCATATTTTGTGCTGGGGTATGGTTAACACAGGGATCTCTTTGGACACTCTGGATAGGGTTGTCAGAAAAAATGCAGGGCGCCCACTAAAGTAGAATTTCAGATAAACAGTGAGTCATTTTTCAGTATAAGTA
This sequence comes from Galeopterus variegatus, assembly GCF_000696425.1. Lineage (NCBI taxonomy): Eukaryota > Metazoa > Chordata > Mammalia > Dermoptera > Cynocephalidae > Galeopterus > Galeopterus variegatus. The sequence goes on along the minus strand of NW_007726296.1, from coordinate 794,087 downwards.
TGATGTATTTGTCTGTTTCTGTTGCTTATAACAAAATATGTGGAACTGGGTAGTTTGTAAGAAAATGAAATTTATTGCTTACAGTTTCGGAGGCTAGGAAATTCAAAGTCCAGGGAACACATCTGGTGAGGGTCTTCTTTGGTGGTGGCTTTACAGCACTGCAGGGGTCTCACATGACAGAAAATGGTGGAGCAGAGAGACACTGACCTCTCGTGCTCTCCTTTAAAAGCCCTCAGAACCACGCCTATGACCACCATTTTTAATCCATTCTCTAGGGCACAGTCCTCAGAATCTAATCATCTCTTCAAGGCCCCACCTTTCAATTACCATGAAAGAATTTTTCACTCTTTTAACAGTCACAGTGGGGGTCAAGTTGTTGGTTTTTTTTGGGGGGGGGACACTCAATCCAAGGTATATGTCTCATGCAGTATTTCCTAAATCTGACGAACCTTCCTCTGAGCATCCTTTATCCAGCAGTCCAGGGAGGAAGCAGCCTTTCCCGCAGGAACTTGTATGGAATTCCTTCTTGAGGGTTCAGGTCGTCCTCGTAAACCCTTCCCCAGTGGGCTCTCATCCCCGCCTTGCCCCTCTTTGCTGCCTAAGACACCTCTGTCTCCCCATCCAGGCAACAGGGGGGTCAGCCTGATTGATTTACAAGGTTTGGTTCTGACATTGAGAAGCTTACTGAGTAGTTGTTATGCCTCGAAACTTTACAGTTTTGTCCTCCTCCAAGTCTCGAGACAGGCCTGTGAGAGTCGGAGTGCACCCACTGCCTCGTGGGTGGAGAAGCCAGGGCTCAGAGGTGCCGGCTAATGCCACCGTGGCCACACGGGGTAGGGGACAGGACCGCCAGGCTTCTGGACCCACGCTCCCACCTGCCCTCTCCTTCCACAGGGTGCGGCCCGTTGGAGCCCTGCTGCCCCCTCCAGATTTACCCCTTTAGACCTTCTTATGCCTCTTGTATGATCTCACACCTGAGTAAACTGAGTCATTTGTTCAGCACTCATTGATTCATTCGGTTGTGAGCACCCGCTGTATATCAGGCATAGTGCTGGGCAGTGGGGATACGGTGGGGAACAAGGCAGGAGGGGAGAGATGATGTAAATGGTCACACAAACCATTATTCAGCTGCACAGTGGGACAGGTCCCCACGGGTGCAGTCAGTGTATGATCTTAAGCTGGAGGCCCGGCCCGGCTCAGGGCTGTGGAGAGGAGCAGTTTGGGGCTGTAAGCCACCCCTTCCTCTTCTCATGAGCCTGTCTGTCTTCAGCTCCCCATTTATTCTCCCTCATAACCAGCCTCCCAAGGCTCAGAAAGGTGCAGTGACCTGCCCAAGGTCACACAGCACTTTGAGACTTCAGGCCCCTGCTCCTGTCAGAACCACCCTTCTTGCGGTGGTGCCATCGAGAGAATTGTCCTTGCTGTTGCTTCCTGGCTGTGCTACCTTGTGCGAGTCCATCTCCTACCTGGGCCTCTGTTTCCCCATCTGTTAATTGGGGACCATGATGTTTACTGTGTTAGCTGGTGCATGTAAGAGAAAGCAGTTTGGTATTTTGAAAAGCTTGGTGTAAATATTTCTTGTTAATGTGTCTTAATAATGGTCATAATAAAGTGCATTCAGGGGTGATTTAGACGCATCAACAATCCAGACAGTCAGTGAGGTCTCTCACCCTAGAAGAGGCAGAACCAGAGGAAGTGACTTTCTCTGGGCCTGCTGATCCCTGTGCGGCCAGCCTGGAAGCCTCATGGCTGAGGACCGGACCTGCCGATGTTTCTAGGGAGAAGGGTTGCCCCGGCTTAAGGTCACTGGGTACAGACCTTTTGTTTTCAAGCCCCCTCCAGCCCTCCTGAGTAGGGGAAAGGCCTAGGTGAGAGTAGATGACACCAGGGGAAATTTAGGGAAAATCTCTAAGCATCTGACAGTTGAGAATTGAAAGTCTAATCATTCAGTCATCAAAACGCTAGGGGCTTTTCCTGTGGCTCAGGCCTCAGCTGGGCCCAGGGTACCATGAATGGCCTCTGTCCACCTGGAACTCCCAGGCCAGTGTGGACATGTCACAAATTAGGCGCCCATCATCAGGGCCTCATGGAGATGCTTTGGGCACATGAAGTTCAAAAAGCGTTCCCAGGGGTCTTGAATGACCAGAGTGTGCCCAGTGGGCACAAGGCAGGCGGGCAATACCGGCAGAGGAAACAGCCCATGAAGAGGCCTGGCAGAGAGTGGAGGTGGGGAGGAAGCTTTCAGAAAGCCTTAAGGAGCACTGCTGGTGGGGCGTCTGTTGCGGGTAGTGGGGAGGGGAGAGGGGCTGCTCCAGTGGCCCCCAGCGCGTGCTGGGTGGTCAGTCTTGATTCACTTTGGGGAACCAGCCCCGTGCCAGAAGTCTTTATTTAATAGTTCCAGGTGCCCCTTAAAGGTAGTGACTGTTTAGTTGTTTTGACAACTGACTTCTGCTCAGGAAGAAAAACAGACCAGCCCTGCCCTCACCCAAACACCACTGCAGGAGAGTGACAGGTGCGGCCAGAAGTCCCCAGAGGAAACCCACTCTGATGAGGTGTCTAACCTAGTTTGCTGACTCACGTGGCTTAGAGAGCACGTGAAGTGCCTTGAGAGGGGAGGTCCATCAAGGCGGCTCTGTCCCAAAGCTGCTGGTTTGACTGACGCAGAATGGCAGATAGAGAAACTGTTTATCTGGTGTTTTCCCTGCATGAGAGATCTGAGCCCTGGGTGTTTGTTTCTGCCTCTCCTAGTGCTCAGCTGGGTGTTGAGAAGGGGTGTAGTTAGTGTTGAACGAGTGCATGAAATAAAAGAGGCTGGTCTGTCTCCAGCGGGAGGTGTCCTGTTTCTCCTGAGAACAAATCCGACTGTGTATTGAGGCACTTCCTTGTACCTTCCCTTGTGTAATTCGAGATGGCCCATTTTGCAGATGATGCAACTGAGGCCCCCTGGGGGAAGTGACATTCCTGAGGTCACCACTTGCAGCTGGCAAATGGCAGCGTATCTTCTATGGTGCCGCAGCACAGGGAAGGTGGGACTAGGCAAAGCATATTTGGGGTACAGAGTCTCACAGGGAAGTGCCTGCTGGGGAATTCAGAGAGCACAGCTGGAGAGGCACGGCGGGTGAAGGAATTATGTAGAACTCGGCCATGGGGGTCAACAGGAACCGACTGACCAAATGAATAGATGAGTCAATTAAAAAGGACAGATTTCTCAGCTATTTATAGTTGTGGCCTAAATCTCACGTATCCTTGCTTCCAAGGCCTAAAAGGAGACTTTTTCAGATTGCACAGGACATCTACAGGGTGAATAAGCAGATTAAGTCCTGGGCTGCGGTGAGTGGGACACTTTGCAGGAAGGTCAGAGGAGGTGGGGGGAGGGCCTGGGGGGAGGGATGGCGGAAGGCAGCAATTGCATTTCCAAAAATGGCCTGGACTAGGCAACAGCCCCGGGATGCTACCCCTTGCCTTCATCACCCCATTGAGATTTGCCACACACGCCACCCCCACCCTCCCCTCATTAACCACCTAATTGCTCTGGCCAGGCTGAATTTAAATGGTTCAAAATCTCTTCCTTAGCCCGAGGGGTCAGTATTTAGTAATCAGTAATCACAGCAGGTATACATAACTCTCACTAATTATGAGTATAATTAAATGGGCCAATCTTTGCAAAGCATGTAGCCTGAGGCCTCCGGCAGCTGTGGGTGTTAGCGCTGAGCTTTTGGTTCCTGCTGTGACTGAGGCTGCTGTCACCTAGTCCATGAAGATATGTGTGGTCTGGGCCAGTTTAAGAACCTGGATTCTAATCCTTGCCGGTTAATTTGCAAAATGACTCTCCTGCCTCCTGCCAACTTCGGTTTCCTACTGTGTCAGGTTGAGGGGGTGGGACTTCGTGGTGTCAAAGGTCACACCCAGGAGATGTCCCTGAGCCCCATGGTTAAGGATCCAGGACTTCCACGCCTTCCTGGCTGTGCAACCTTGGCCAAATCACTTAACATCTCTGAGCCTCAGTACCTCATCTGTGAAGTGGGGCAAGGTCCCTCACCTCGTAGGATGGTTGATAAGGCCTGGGTAAGGTAATGCATCAAAGCACTGGTCACCGAGCCTCACATGCATGAGCACTCAGCCCAGGGAACTGGCACTGACAGCGTGGTTGGAGGATTTTGCACACACTTACATTTCCAGTGTGCGTTTTGGTCCTGTCAGGTTCTCTAAGATGCTATAAAGTCTCATTACCTTCAGACTAATTAGGAGATAAGTGAGCAGCCACTTAATTTAAGGAAAGAAGGAAAATATTTAGCATTAGTAAAGAATTACTATTAGCCAGAATTTTACAAGGTGCCCAGCACAGTGCCAGGCACATAGTGTCAGCTGCAGTTATATCAACGATTCAAGAACAGTAGGAATTAGAACAAAAGGTTGCTATGACAACAAACCAGGGCTGTCCTAATCCCCACCTTGGAAGAGGCTGTGCCCCTGCTCTAGAGCATTCAGATGAGTAATGAGTAACTGCTGGGGGATGGGCAGGGAAGGCTTCCCAGAGGAGGCGGCATTTGAGAGTGGGGAAGAGCAGGGACTTGCATCCCAAGGCCTGGGAATGGCCTATAATAATGCTCCCAGCTGCGGGAGCCCAGGGCCTCTCGGGAGATGGGGAGTTCTGTGACAAAGGTAAGGGGTGTTCTTAATTGGCTCCAGTCACGTGGGGCCATACTGGAAGGGGCATTGTGACCTCATGACCAGATATTCTGAAGTCCCGAGCTGAGGTGCTAGGTGTCCTCCGCACTCCCTCTGGTCTCTTCTGCGCCTTGATACCCCGTACCTTGTGTAAGTCATGTTCACTTGTCTTCTGTGTCTCTGTCTGCTCGCCCGAGCCTCTGTCCCTTTGCAGAACACACTGAGCTCCCTTTTGTGACTCATGCCCTGTGAGATCACCAACAGCTGCAGTTACCTGGGCAACAAGACTAGGGGAGTCTGCCGGTAGGGAGGAGGGTGCAGGGACAAATGTGGGAGCACTTTGGTGCTGCTTAATTGCTGGAGATCTGAGTAGTCCTGCCAGGGGCTCCCCAGAGGCATCCAGCTTGGAGGAGGGCATGGCTCCCCTTGCTGCAGACTGCCTGCCCAGGCTGCCCCCCCAGACCACCAGTGGAAGCTCTGCTTTCCAACCTCCTCAGCCCAAATCCTTGCTGGATGGAACCTCTCAGTCCCTGAGGTGACTCAAGGTAGGTGGCCAGGTGGACAGGGGTTAGCAGGGCCTTCCCTCAGGGTCAGGGACCTCCATAGGATTTGGAACTCTGGATTTCCTGGGCCTGAGAAGAGCTCCCCAAATAAGTAAGGAGTTGAGCTGGGCCTAGGAATTTAAACAGTAGGGGCAGGTGGGGAAAGGAACGGGGCCTGCAGAGGCAGAGCTGGAACATTGGAGAATGAGGCTCTCGTCTGGGCTCCAGCAACCCCTTCTCCACCTGGGCCTCAGTTTCCCCACCTGTGAAATGGGGACATTATGCCAGATGATGATGACAAGTTTTACAAACTAGTCCAAGTTCAAAAAACAAATTTGGTTTGCAGAGTGGAGTGGTCCACCCTTGGGCTGGCAAACTTTTAATTTTACCACCTTACGGGGATTTAAAAAAAGATTTTAAAAAAGGGACCAACTGTTTTCACCATGATGTAAAATAAAAAACATTTTTAATACCATGAAAAGCAGGAAGGCTGTAAAAGTAGAAGGCAGGAATGCCTCACTGCAGGCTGGTGAAGACGCCATCCCAGACTGGTGCAGACAACGGCCTGGTGCTGGACAGCCACGGAACAGATGCCCTTTGGGAAGACCTAAGGGCCCACCAGGCTCATTGCTGCTCTCCAGAGCCCTCCAATGGGCAGGCAGTTCTCCCAGATTAGCTCCAGCATGAATAGATGTGCACCCTCACACGTGCAGTTTTCATGTGCGTTTCTCTGTGCGCCTGGCCATGTGCTGAGCAGTTCACCTGCATCTGCTGGTGCGATCACCCTCTGCCCTGTGAGGTTGATGCCATTATCGGCCACGTTTTACAGATGAGGAATCCGAGGCACAGAGAGGAGGCTGCCCAAGGTCGCCCAGCAGAGCTGGAATTTGATCCCTGTCAGCCTTGCTGCAGAGCTCCCCGCAGCCCCTTCCCTTTCCAGGCCTTCCTTTTCTGTCTGGAAACACTGGGCATTATGTTGGGTCCTGGGCGTGTCCATAACGCTTTGCTCTGGCGCCCCCACGGAGGAGCCGTCGGAGCTCCTGAAGTGGAAGGCTTGTTGTCCTTAACTGAGTGTCCCCTGAGCCCTAAATGTTCATTTGAGAAGTGCTTATTATGCTGGCCTTGTATGAGGTGTCAGGAGCAGGCCCTGGGTGACAGTATGGGCTGTACTGTGGGGATGGAGGTGGCGTGGCCTGCGCAGTGCAGGGCCACTATCCTGCAGGGAGGTGCCCAGGCTGAGGCGTGGGGATTTCCTGTGGATCGCACAGGGGAAGAGTGTGCCTGGCTAAGGCAAAGGCGTGAACCAAAGCTTGGTGTCACGAGAAAGGCCGGATGTGTGGCTTGCCTAAAACCTGGCTTCCAGAGAAGCAGAACCAGCCCCTTTGCTCTGGAACAGAGGGGCACCAGGGGCAGACAGTGCTGGTCGGCACCACCCTGTCTTGCTAAATCCCAGGCTGTTTTATTCCTCTGGCACCAGACTCTGGTTGAGGTAAATTTCGGAGTCAGCGTGAGGAAGGGAGGAGCTAGGAAGGAAGAAGAAATGACTTCCTCTGAGGAGAAACCTGTCTAAAAGAGGAACAGTGAGGAGGGAGAGGTTGTTTACATTTAATGAGCTAGGAGTTTCACACACTATAGATGGGATATTGTGCCCATTTTATAGATGGTAATACTGAGGCTGAGATAGAGAAGGTGACTTGCCCAAGAGTGCATAGCAAAGTGCCCTGGCTGGTTTCCATGGAGCTGTGGTTTCCATGAAGCACAGCCCTGATAACACCCACACACCCTTTGCTGACTTTCTCACCAGGGCCTGTCTCCTTCCAGTTTCTATAGAGCACGGGAGTTTGCCCTCTGTTTGTTTTTCACAGCCAGCAAGAGGAGGGCGGCTTTAGGGTTCTTGCAGTTTAAAAGGGGAAGTTCAGGGAAATGGCAACCGAACCTTTCTTTTTTCTTGTGTCTCCTTTTTGTGGCTTCCAGAAATAATCCTGGGTTCTGCAGAGTCCATCTGAGGATCATGGTTGACCTCACCCAACCCCCACTTCCGGCAAAACCAGGCTGAGGGCTGGGCTGGGCTGGGGGGAAGCTGACTGACAGACGAGAGAGCAGCAGCCTTGTCCTGGTGAGTCAGGGCCCGGAGGCCGTTGCCCGCTGATTCATCCGCTGCCTGCCAGGCTGGGCCTCAGCAGCCTGACTCCAGCTGTGGGGGAAGGGCTGGGAAGGGGCTTCCTCATCTCCCACCCTTCACCTAGCCCCTGCACCTGCACCTGGAACAGGACTGGGGGCAGGCTGGTGGTCATGCTGTGACTGGCCAAAACACAAGAACACAGAACCCCAAACCTGCACCTTAAGAGCAAGTCCAGTGGTGTGCTCAAGGCAGGCCAATGACCTGCCAGGTCAGCGCCAGGGTCCCAGAAGCCCCATGCACAGAATCAGCAGAGGTGCCCATTGCGAGCCCTGCACCTGTCCATGTAGACAGACCCAAGTGCTCAAGTGGACATCATGGTGGCTGTCGTCGTCCTCCTCCTTTAGCCTGGCTTTGCTTACCGAGCACACTGGAAGTCTACCAAGCAGTGCTTGGGGTCCGAGCCACCCAGACAGAGTCCGTGACTCAGCCTTCCTCCCTGAGTCCAGGCTGCCAGGCCCAGCTCAGGGGGTGTCCTGGTTCCTCCTCCTTGCAGCTTTGCCCCTTCACCCTAGACCCAAATGCGTAGCTTAGTTCCTGTCCTTCCTCTGACCTTGTTACTTTAACAAAAGAGTGCCTCTCACCTGTCTCTGGACATTAGTACCTTGAGGGCAGGAAGGTGGCCCTGAGCTGGGCGGGTGGTAGGTGCCCAGTCAGCACCAGTCAGGTGACAGGGAGGACTTGCCCCAGGTAAGAGCCTGTTCAGAGCAGGGAAGTAAGTGACTTCCCAAGATCACATCATATCGAAGGGTGACACTGTTCTTTCCAAAGCATGGCTTCACCCATGGAGTTGTGGGTTAGGCTCCATGAACAGAAAACATTTTTCTCTGCATCACCAGTGTGAGATCCTTGGCTCTGGGGAAGTGGTTTCAGCCACCCATCCCCAGGTACTCAGCCTGTCATGAGAAGCTGGCAGCTCTGGGGTATCAGGGTTAGGTATGTTGTGAGCCCCAACAGAAGTCCCTACAGGGAAGAGCCCCACATGGGCCCTCAAATCCCCTCCCAGAGTGGGAGGGAGGGGTTTGCCTGGTGGTTAGGGACTAGCTGGGGCTTTTAACGAAAAGGTTGAGCTCTCAGTGGGGCAGTGCAGAACTCAGGACTGGTCCAGGTTCTAACCCTGGCCTTGAGAACCCCCTCCCGCACACCTGGCTCTGTCACACCCTGGCCTTCTCTGTTTCTTTACTATGTCCAGTACGGCCCTCTTCACACACGCTGTTCCCTGCTCTTAGTACGCTGCTCCCCCAGATCCTCGCCATGCAAGTCTCAGCTTCAGTGTGGTTAAAAGTCTGGACCTTGGAGCTGACCATGTGGGCTCTAATCCCAGCTGCGTGACCTTGGGCAGGTGGCTTTGCCTCTCTGGACCTCACTGCTTCACCCAAGCTGATGAGGAATAAACCAGCTAGTTGGTGCCTGGAAAGGGCTCAGCATGTGGCCTGCCTGCAGTGGGTCTTCAGTGAGCATCTACCATTATGAGGTTTCACCTCTGGGGCTTCACTGACTCCCCATGCTGTCCCCACTGTCGCTTACACGTCATCCTGCTTTGTTGTCTCCTCAGTGCTGGTCACAGTCGTCAGCATTTCTTCATTCATGTGTTTGGTGTCTGGCTCCCTGTCTGGACAGTCACCTCCTTAGGGCTCACCCCTGGGTCCCTGGTTCCTGGGGCAGTGCCTGGCACATAGTAGGGTAGATTTTCAATAAATAGTTATTCAATAGTCACTGCTTGCCAAAGCCACCTTTGCTCTTGGGTTTTCCCTGGACCTCCGAGGTCCAGGGGGGAAGTGACTTGCCTGCGTGACCCAGCAGAGCTGGGACTAGACTCGGCTCTCTGACTCTCAGCCCAGTGCCCTTTCCCTGACTCAGTGGCCTGCTCTGGCATGCCTTGGCGCACCTCTGTTTTGGGCCTGGCGTGTGTCCCAGCTCCCCTTCAGCTCAGGGGCAGCTCCTGGCCATCCTGCCTGCAGTGCCTCCCCGCCGCCCCCGCAGTCTGCACGCAGCAATCCTGCTGCTGCTTCCTCTCGGCTGCCTGTCTGTGGTTCTCTGAGGCTTTGGATTATGTCTTGCCTCCTCCACAGATGATGAAACAGTTTGGACCCATCCCCAGACCTTGTGTTTACCTGCTAACCTGTTCTTGAGGGGTGGCTGCCTGTCTGTGGTTCTCTGAGGCTTTGGATTATGTCTTGCCTCCTCCACAGACGATGAAACAGTTTGGACCCATCCCCAGACCTTGTGTTTACCTGCTAACCTGTTCTTGAGGGGAAGATGACAAAGTGGCTGTAGACTGGACCCACATCGGGCCCCCCCACCCCCTTGGCATTGACCCAGAGGCCAGTTCTTGGCAAAACCTGTTCACCTTCACCCACTTCCCCCTGCAGATGACAGACTAAGAAGTACTAGCTGGTCTTTCAGTTCCCTGCCCAGATGTCACGTCGCCCCTGGTGGGCACCAATGTTGTGGAGTCGGGACCTGGGTGCAGATCCTGATGCACCGCCCCGTAGCTGTGGGACCTGGAGTGAAGACCTTCCCCTTCTCTGAGCCTCAGCTTCCTGATCTGTAAATGGCGAGGTTACTTGAGGCTTGGGGACAGGTAGATGCTTCTGCAGTTGAGCACTTAGTGTGAGCCAGGCAAGGGGCTTTCAGGTGGAGGTGGGGTCTCTGAGGGGAGATCTGTGCTTTGGTGGGGTGAGGGTTGCAGTTAGGTTAGGAGAGAGGAGGACCTCGCCCACAGATGCTGAACCCAGGCAGATGACAAACCCTGTCCCCAGAGATGGCACGCTGAAACCATTCTCTAAGCAGAATGCACTTTCACTGGGACCAGGATACTGTTGCTCATTGTTTTAGCTTTGTTCCAGGCCAAACAATGCCCAGCTTCCTGGATGACCTCACCGGGACAAGCCATTGGGGCGGTAGACTGGCCTGGACAGCATCTCCAGACGAGCTGTCCTGCCTTTCGCTTTGGCCACCTTGGGTGACCTGGGCCAGTGGCATGACCAGAGGACAAGCTGGCCATGGGCCCAGTCTGGTCCCCTCTGTGTTTGTGTTTGGCCTGAATGGTGTTTTAGAAATTGGAAAATGTGTATGCACACACAATCCAGACTTCAGCATCTCTTGAGAGATGGGCGGATGTGGCGCCAGTGGGTTCCAGTCCCATAGGTGACTGCAGTAGTGGGAGCCAAGTGAAGCTGCTGGGGCAGCACCAGGCTCCCAGTGCCGCAGCCCCTGCCCTCCCCGCAGCCTCCCACCCCACCGCACTCCCGTCCTTTGCCCACCAGGCCCCTGGAGGCACTCGAGCTTGTCAGGCTTGAGTTAGTCTTTCCTCAGGAATAGGTAACCCAAGGATACGTGATTCAGTTCAATGATTAAATCTCTTAAAGGTGTACTTTTTTATGAAAAAGAAAAAAAAAGCCTTTCATTGATTAATTTCTTTTTTGTGGTGTGTGTGTGTGTGGCCGGTAAGGGGATCGCAACCCTTGGCTTGGTGTCGCCCGCACCGCGCTCAGCCAGTGAGCTTTGTGTGTGTGTGTGGCCAGTAAGGGGATCGCAACCCTTGGCTTGGTGTCGCCCGCACCGCGCTCAGCCAGTGAGCGCCCCGGCCATCCCTATATATAGGATCCGAACCTGCAGCTGCGGCGCACCCAGCACCCCTGAGCTCCCAGCGCCGCACTCACCCGAGTGAGCCACGGGGTCGGCCCTCATTGATTAATTTCTACATTCTTTTCAAAAACAGCTATCCCACTTAGAGGGTGGAATAATACTCTTAACACAACTCACTTTTTTGTTTGTTTGTGTTTTGGTGCGTAATTGTTAAACACTTACAAAAGCCAGGGATCAGGAGCATGCCATGGCAGACATTGCTCATGGATCCCAGCCCTGTGCCTTTCCTGGACAGGGAGCCCCTTCAGATCTATCAGATGCTCCCTGTTTGCTAGACAATGGCTCAAGTCCACAGCGCCATCTGTCTGCCGGCCTGGCCCAGCCCTGTGGCCCCCGCACTGACTGCACCCAGTCCCTGGGCCCTGCCCAGCCTCGTCAGCCCTGTCGGCATCATGTGGCCCTTCACTTCCCTGTTTGCCCTTCTATTTCCCTAATTTGTCCAGCAGCTGCAGCTGACTTTTCTTAAAGACGCCAGACCCTATTTCGCTTGGTGAAGCTGCTAAAAGCAGGCGACCCATAACCGCTTCTGCGGTTGAGAACGTGGACTTCGGAGGCCAAGACAGACCTGGGAGCCATTGGAAGCTCAAGTGGCCTTTTACTCACTGTGTGACTGTGGGCAAGTGACTTTACCTCTCTGCGCCCCATCAGTAAAACGAGGATGGGAGCAGCACCCACTGAGGGGATTAACTAAGAAAATGCCTGTGAAGTGCCTAGCACAGCACTACATAAACGTGCATGCAGTCAGTGCTCGATAAGTGCAGCTGTCTTTTTCTTTTTTTAAACTTTTTAAATTGACAAAAATTGTGCATTTTTATGACATACAATATGATTTTTTGATATATGTGTACTTTGTGGAAAAACCAGTTAACTTATGCATGATGTCACGTACTTGTTTTTGGGTGGTGAGAACACTTGAAATCTACTTCTTCAGCGGTTTTCAAGTATAGAATATATTGTTATTAACTGTGGTCACTATGTTGTACAACACATCTCTTGAACTCATTTCTCATTTGTAACTGAAATTTTGTGTCCTTGGACCAATACCTCCCCAGTCCCACCACCACCTCCTTTTTATTTGTTTTTAACTTTTTGTTTTTATTGTCTTTTTGGTGTTTGGGTGGTACAGGGAGCAAACCCTGGACCTTGGTGTTATCAGCACCATTCTCTAACCACTTAGATAACCAGCCAGCCCCTTTTTAATTTTCTTTTAAACAAACATTTAGGGTACAATGCTTATCCCATAGTATAATAAAATCCCAATGTGGTTGGCTGTTTTTTCAATAATAGCTAGTATTTGTTGATCGCTTCGTATGAGCTAGGCCCTGTGCTGAATATTTTACAGTTATCAGCCTATTTAATCCTTATGAGATGATTATTATTTTTTCCTCACTTTTTACCAGTGCAGAAACTGAGGCACAGAGAGATTGCTACTTGCTCCAGGTCACGAGATTGCTACTTGCTCCAGGTCACACAGCTTAGTTGTGGGCTCGTGAGCCAGAACACTGGCTCTGGAGTGGACAGGGAACCAAGGAAAGGAGCGAGACACCTGCAGAAAAGGGGCCCAGCCATGTGCTAGATTCCACAGCGAGCCCAATGGGCGGGGGGGGGGGGCTTCAGACCTCAGATTTCCCCATCTGTAAAATGGGTGTGTCATCCAGGTCTCCTCCTGCTCCAGTTCTGGGATTCTGAGAGCTGCTTGCCCACCCCACAAAACAGCTTGCTTAATCCTCAGAGTTTTGTTGAGAAGTGGTAAACCATCAAATCCATGCCAGGGATCTTTCCTAGAGGAATGGTATGTGCTAGGCACTTTGGATGGGGTGCAGGTATGCCAAAGAGGAAACAGACACATACCTGCCCTCTTGCTAAAAAATGGCATTAGCTTTTGAGTGGTTAAGTCAGTGATAATAAGAGATTTTTTTTTTTTTGCAGCTGTCTGGTACAGGGATCCAAACCCTTGACCTTGGTATTATAACACTATACTTTAACCAAATGAGCTAACCAGCCAGCCCTAATAATGAGGTTTAAGTCACTGTTCTCTACCAAACAGAGACACTGGTTGTCAGATGCTGGTTGTTTATTTGTGAAGGTTCAGGTTCTGCAGAGGATGGTGAGGCAGGTGGGCTGGAGAGAACTCGGGCTGGTGCAGAGAACTCCCAAGCCTCTGGGCAGTGTATCCAGGAAAGAGAGGCCAGTGCTTGGTTTCCCCAAAGCCTTGGACTGAGGTGACAGATACTGGAGGAGGTAGCCACAGCAGTGCCTGCAACTCAGTTCAAGGCCTCATTGGCAGGCACTTGGGCACCTGAGGGCCAGAGAGGGTGGACGGGCTCTAAGAAGGAAGCAGGCATCATGCTGGGTCCACAGCCAGTTGGCTGGCTCTGTACCTCTGCAGTCCTTTCCCCTTCTGGCCTCAGTTTCCCCATTCCAAAACAGTGCAGAGACCTCCTCTAAAGCTTTGCCCAGTGCCTTAGGCATTAAGCAGACTGAGGTGAGATCCTGACTCTGAGTCTCTCTCCTCCCCACCTGCTGGATAGTCTCAGCCAGGCCACGCCTTGCCCCCTTGAACCCCAGCTTCCCTCATCTGTGAATGCACTAATGGTGTCTTCCAGAGTAAGGGTGTTTGAGCAGTGAATAGGAAACCACATTTATAAACGGCTCCGCACAGAAATGAGAAAATCGGGTAGTTTTAAACAGGGCGGGAGAAAAGGAATCTTTTATAAATCCACGGCATCACTGGCACTGGGTTGAATCTGTCTGCAAATGTGCCAAAAGTGATCAGGTAATCTGCAAGTTTGTCTTCAAGCACGGCTGTCTCTGGCCGCCACCCCTGGAACAGAGACAGAGTTTTCAGCTGGGCAGGGAGGGAGGCTTCATCCCAGATCCTCTATATCAGAGTCAGTTCTAATCCCTTGTAGCTGTAATAACCAAAGAGGAAGCTCTTAAAATGGGGAATTATGTGTCTCGGTCTCTGCAAAATAACCCTGGGCCCAGTGCCAAGGAAAACAGCTCTTGTCGGCGGGGAAGCGGCTGTTGGAAGCCTGTAGAAGGGGCTTGTTCATAAGCACTTGCTGCACTGTGGGGTGGCCAGTGGTTGGGGGCTGATTGGCCCGATTGCAAGTCTGCAGAGACAGATGGATGGAGGCACTCCAGGGAAGGTGTCGTCTGCGGTCAGGCTGGGCCAGCAGGGGGACAGAGGCGGCAGGAGCCAAGGGTTCGAGTACAACATCATGGTCACTGTTACAACTAGCTGAGTGACCTTGAAGTTCACTCGGTGTCCCTGGGCCTTGCTGATCTCACACTGAGTAGGACTAAGGCTTTATATACCCCAAGGTCAGGGTAGACCTGATAATAATTATAGCAGTAACATGCACAGTAATATAGCAGCTACTATTTGTGGAGTTCTTGCCACGTGTCATATATTATTCTAAGTACTTTTCATGCACCCCCCTCACTTAACTCTCACAACAGCCCGTGACATGGGCACAGTTATCCCTATTTTACAGATGAGAACATTGAGGACCAGAGAGGTTGAGTAAGGTCACCAGGTTGTCTGAAGTCACCCAGAGGGAAATGGCTCTCAGCTTCTGGACCAGGGTTCTCACTCTCAGATTCCTCCAGTGGTTGGGACACCTGAGGGCCTACTGCAGCCGGCAGGGAGCCCAAGAGCTTTCTAGACTGAGATTCCAACAGCAGATGGGAGGCTTCAGAGGCAGTGGAGCCTGAGGAGTGGGGGGAGCTTAAGGAGTTCTGTGTGGCCAGTGGAGAAGGGGAGGGGGAGATGGGGCCAGAGGGTCAGTGGGCCAGTGCTGGGACCCCAGGGCTGTGGTGAGGAGCTTGTGTTTTCTTCTAGGAGTGATGGGAAGGATCTGACTTTGCTTTTTCAGTTGCCTTCAGCTGCAGTGTTGAGAATAGATCGAGGGGCGGGCGGCATAGCAGCAGGGAGACCTGTGAGGAGGCGCCACAGACGCCCCTGCAAGGCTGACGGGGCCTGGAGCACGGTGGTTGCTATGGTGACAGGAAGATGTGGGTGGATGCCAGGAATGTTCCGGAGACAGAATCGTGGATCTTGCTGGAATGGGCTTTTGCAGGGGCAGGGCTGGTCAGACACCCCAGAGGGGCTTGGAATGGGCCCCTGAGAGGAGGCTGGGGGCTCCTGCATCAGCATCTGACCTCATCCTGGCATGTGTCTGAGGCTTAGGTGAGGCCATCCAGGACAATGGCCCTCTGGTTTGCAGCCAGCCTGAGTGGGGGAGCCAGAGGCGAGCCCAGCAGGGGCAGGGGCAGGGCTCTGGCTGTGTGCTCTGGAAGGGCAGGTGGGCCTATCCTCCATGGTGAGAGAGGTGATGGTGCTGGATGGTGCTGGGCGCGCCTTGTGACTGAGGAGTGGAGAGAACCTTGCAGTGCCAGGCACACGACAGGGCCCTGCTCTGTGCCATCAAGCCCTTCCCCCATCCTGACTCAGCCAGGCAGGGGATGATGGGGTCCTGAGTGTGGATGGGGTCGAAGGACTCACTTTGTAGGATTCCGGAGACTGGAGCAAAGGGTCTTAGGGAACCCACTTGCTGTTCCCCAACCCCAGGTTTCCAGAGAGCTCTCTGAGTGCCAGTGGGGCAAGTGGGTCTGGGGGTCCAGAAGGCAGAGCCAGGACTCTCAGGGTAGCCACAGGGAAGTAGACCCTGGCTCCTCTTGGGGACACGCTTTTGCCAGTCCCAGCTGCCTGTGAAGCCACAAGGCCTGCTACCCCCAATGGGGAATGAGAGCAGAAGCTGGTCCCCCTCCCGCCCCCCCTTAAATCTGAGGGCCCAGCTGACCTTGTAAAGTCCCTTCCAGGCCTGAGGTCCAAGGAGGCGGGCCAGTCCTTCTCAGTGTGGAGGATCCAGCTCATTCCTTGACAAACACCTTACTGGGGGGTTGAGTCCCACCTCCTCCCATCATGCACCCATCGTGCTGGCCCACAGTGGCTGTTCAGATAACCATCGGGGGCTGCACGGATTAATGCTGGAACAATGCTGGCCGCCCGGGCTATTTTTACAGTAGCCATTGACCTGCCGAATCCCCTGCCTGTCCCTGAGGGAGCAGAGCAGAGAAAGGCCGCGGATGCTCCGGCAGACAAAGGAAGGACTCCGTGAGCTGCCCGGTGGCTCCAGGAAGCCTTTCGTGGCCTGCTTGCTGCCAGATAGCAAAACAATTGGGGTACCCCACCCGAGCCAGGGAGAGGAAGGAGGCGTGGGGGAAATGGGGGCTTTGTTGTGCTTTTGTGCCTCTGCTCCTCACAGCACGGCCCCCATGGGCCCGGCTGCTGGAGCCAGGCCAGCACGTCCCCTGTCCACAGCTCAGGTCCCCAGGCAGCCCCCACTCGCCCTGCCTGTGAGGCTCTGAGGCTGAGCTACTCTCCTGTGTCACACGATTGGGGTTTTGCAGTTGGCATGTGTCACACAATTGGGGGTTTGCAGTTGGCACCCATTGCTTGTGGATGCCACTCTGGGAAACACCTACCTAATAGCTCTTCCCTGACACGCTTCTGGGTGCTGGGCACAGCACCAGGCCCTGGGAACCCAGCAGTGAACAAGGCAGACAAGATCCTTGTCCCCACAAGTCTTTTCTAGTTGGGAAGGAGACAGTTACCAATGGAGCAAGGGGATGCACAAGGTATCTTCAAGTAGCGTTGGGCACTCTGATGGGAAGACAAGGGGACGCCCCTGGAGCTGGCAGGTGGTGAGCTGGCGAGGGTGTGCCCGTGGGGGGGGCGCATATGCTCCAGCTGCTGGTTACCGTGAGGAGTATGAGCCCAATGTGGTCCCACCTTCCAACTTTTCAAGAAAACCTAGAAATCTTGACTTTTCTCTGAAATCTGATATTTCTTTGTTGGCCACCAATTTGGATCATGAAGACAAACCACTTGTGTCCCAGGCTGCTTGGCTGTGAGTTGTCCACCTTTGCTGTCATCCTTTTTACTCCACAGATGGGGAAACAGAGGCACAGAGAGAGGTGGGTAGGTCCACTAGATCTGGTTTCCTCCATCCTTCATATTCTATGTCCCCCTGCCATGTCGTGGGCAAACCTTTGAAGGCGGAGGACCTGGCCTTGACCTCTGTGCCCTCCCCTGGGCGGGCTGGGACTCAGGATGCTCATGGTAGCCTCATCTGTTCTCTTATAGTGAGTGGTGTCGACCTCCTACGCGGATGCGACCATGGCCCTCAGGGCCGAGCTGCCAGGGAGGGTAAACACTTGAGGTCCCGAGGAAACACAGAAAGAGGCTGTGCCCTGGCTGGTGGCGGGCCTCCGTAGTGGGGTCCACGCAGAAGTGCCTGAGACTGACCATGAACAGCTCCCAAGGGCCCAGAGATTCGGGGAGGACGAATGGAGATTAATAAGCACGTGTGAATAACCCTCACCAGGGCAAATCCACTATATTTTCTGCTACAGAGATGTGACTGGTTTGTACATAGCAAATATATTTTGTAAACGTACATTTTTGCATACCTGGATGGAAACCCCATTTTCAAATATTGCTTGCATTCCAGCCTGGAATCCCCTTTCTCGTTTGTTTCCATTTATCCATTCTTTAAACAGTTCCGAATGAGCCCTTCCCGTGGTCTAAGCACTGTGCCGAGGCATTTGTGAAATGGGAGCCATCATTTCTTATGTAAATCCAAAGTTAGAAAGTAATATCTGTTAATTTCTAGAAACTGCAGGCAGGCTGTTATTTAGAGGGTGCCTTGAACTGCCTGGGGTGTGTTGCATTTTGTGAGAGATGATGCCAGGGCTAGGTGCAGGCTGAAGTATGACATTTGGGGACGACAAACATGGGGCCGTGGTACTTCTGTTCAGCAAGTGCCTCGGGAGTGGAACCTGTCAATTCTGTGGGTTGCGAGTGTCCCTGGTATCTCCAGCCTGAATTGTGAGGACGCTGGTCTCCTAGAGGGGGTCTGAGTGATTTGGGATGTTGTTGTCAGAGCAGTGGACAGACAAGGGGATGCCAGGGCCCCTGCCACAGGCCTGGACAGGCAGGGGCCGGCTCGTGGTTGAGAAGAGAGAAGTTGTGTTTAGGACACACAGTAGGTCCCTTACAAACCACCCATTGCTCCTGTTTTGTCCCCCATAGAAAGTGAAGAGATGGCCACCAAAGAGAAGCTGCAGTGTCTGAAAGACTTCCACAAGGACATCCTGAAGCCATCGCCAGGAAAGAGCCCAGGCACACGGCCTGAAGACGAGGCTGAGGGGAAACCCCCGCAGAGGGAGAAGTGGGCCAGCAAGATCGACTTCGTGCTGTCTGTGGCAGGTGGCTTCGTGGGCTTGGGCAACGTCTGGCGTTTCCCGTACCTCTGCTACAAAAATGGTGGAGGTGAGTCGGGGCTGGGCTGCAGAGCAGCCCCCCAGAGTAGAGAGTGGCATTGGAGGGGAAGGGGCTGTGGGGGCCTCTCCCTGCCTGCTTCCCAGCCACCACCCTGACCTCGGACAACCTGACATCTCCCAAATCAGCCTGCCATGAGCATGACTAAGGATCAGGGTGGTGATCTGTCATGGTCTTACTGTGTTACCTTGAGCAGGTTCCTTACCCTCTCTGATCCTCCAGTTCACCATCTCCAAAGAGTTTCCCCCAAACATGTGCCTCTGGCTGTTCCTTACTTTGTCTTTTCTTACGTTAGCTTTTGTTTTTCTAACTTAACCAAATGTAAATCAAAAAACAAGCTTTGTTTCCTCCTACGAATGGAAACCACTTGCAAAGGTATCCAGGAAAAAAAATACAGTAAAGATACCTTTTATTTATTTATTTATTTTTTGTCTTTTTTCTGTGTCCGGCAACGGATCGCAACCCTCAGTGTTGCCCCCGTACCGGACCGGGGACCGGCAACGGGATCGCAAGCCTCGGTGTTGCTCCCGCGCCTTGCTCAGCCAGTGAGCGGGAGCCGGTCTGTATGTGGGATCCGAACCCTCGGACGGGAGCGCCGCCGCGCTTCCCAAGCGGCGCACTATCCAGTGCGCCACCGGGCCGGCCCCGTAAAGATACCTTTTAAATGTTTGGTCTGTCTTTGGTTGGGTTTGTTAGCTGGTTGGTTTGGGTTTTTTAGGGTTTTTGGCTTTATTTTTGTACTTTTGCCTGCTGAAGGCTCTGAGCTGGAGCCCTCTAACATGTCTGCTGTTACAGATGGTAAAGTCAGCAGCACCTGATGGAGACTTTCTCTCCAGTGCTGTAAAAGGGGCTTGAATAGTACTGAGTGGGGAGGAGTGGCCCGTCATCAGAGGCTTGTCTGTCAGCAGAGATGGGCAGGCCAGGTGCCGCCTGCATCAGGAGAACCACCTTTTGGAGGATTCTCCTTTAGAGCCTGGTTTCTTTTTTTTTTTTGACCGGTAAGGGGATCGCAACCCTCGGCACGGTGTGGTCTGCACCACGCTCAGCCAGTGAGCGCACCGGCCATCCCTACATAGGATCCGAACCTGCGGCCTTGGCACTACCAGCACTGCACTCTCCCGAGTGAGCCACAGGGCTGGCCCTAGAGCCTGGTTTCTTAACCTTTCGTAGGTCTCAGACCCCTTTGGGACTCTGATGACTGTCCTAGACGTTCCCCTGAACAAAGCACATACTCTAGACCCAAATTGCCCAGTTTCAAAGGGTTTACGGACCCACTGAAGCCTTTAGTGGAGGCCTGGTAGGAACCCCTGCCCCAGTGCTTTGCCCTCATCCCTCCCAGTCTCCCACCCCCAGCTGGAGATACTCACCTCTTGCTTGAACTGCCTGCCCACCCTGTTGCCCTGGCAGGCCAGGGAGGGCAGGTGGAGTCCCCAGCGAGGAGATGACATTTGAATGGGCCTCACAGGCCTGGCAGCCCTCCTTCAGAGGGACTGAGGTGGGGACATCAGGCAGGCAGAGGCACAGCAAGCAAAGGCCCTGGGGCTGAAAGCACCTGTAGATGTGAAGGTGGGAGAGACGGCCCACTGCAGAGGTGGTGGCGGCCGCAGGTGTTGGGCCTGGGGAATTCTCAACCAGGTGCGAGAGTTGGTCCTCATCTCTCATGTCCCTCACCTATTCTCTGATTCCATGGCTGGCAGGGCATGGGAGCGAGCACCTTCTGCATCAGCCCTATGACAGCCACAGCCTGATCCGGGCCCCATTCTTTCCGCAGGTGCGTTTCTCATACCGTATTTTATTTTCCTGTTTGGGAGTGGCTTGCCTGTGTTTTTCCTGGAGATAGTCATTGGCCAGTACACCTCTGAAGGGGGCATCACCTGCTGGGAAAAGATCTGCCCCTTGTTCTCTGGTGAGTATGGGACAGTGGCCACCCAGGGCCTGGTGTTCATCAGATCTGTAAATTTTTATTGAGCACCTGCCATTCGCCAGGTACATCGAACTCTCATGCATATCACTTAGCTCTGTGCCTAACACAGGCTGGCGCCCGCACAGGACAAATACACTGCCACTACTGCTGTGTAGGAGGAAGGGGAAGGAGATAAGGCAGGTGGCCCATGCACAGTAACTGCTTGGTGAGTGCCAGCGGCACCTACCTCTCTAGGTTGTCGATAGATAACCTATCAGCTGCCGAGCAGTGTAGTGCGGCAGAGAGCACTCAGGCTCAGTAGGCTCTCTTCTGGGTTCAGGTCCCCCTTCCTTCTCTTAATGGTTTTATGACTTTGGGAACATCACTTTGGGCTCAACTTCATCTGTACAATAGAAATGCAATAATGTGCTTATGTCATCAGGTTGCTCAAAAGACAAAATGACATGTGAAAGTGCTTTGTACACATAGTAAACACCAAATTAATGGTAGCTTTATCAATCCTCTGCTTAGTTCTTAAAAATGCACTCAAAGTAATCACTGTTATAATTAATTGGAAGGGATGGGAATACATGTGAGTCTATTCATTCAGTCATACACATAAATCTATCCATCCATTCATTAAACCTTTTTTCCATTAACCATTCAATAATTAGACTGTTCATCCATTTTCCGTTCATCTACCCATCCACTCATTCATTCATCCACTCGTCTACCCAACCTTACAATCAACCACCATTCATACATCCATCCAACAAATTGAATATCTGTGCAACAAGTGAGCATCCATCCATCAATTCAACACCCATCTGTTCAGCTATCTATCTGTCCATCTGACCACCCATCCAACCACCCACCCAACTATCCATTCCTCCATCCAACCGTTCATTCCTCTAACCGTCCATTCATTGATCTGTCCCTCCTTCCACCCGTTGTTTGACTCATCCTACCATCCCGTTTATCTAACCTTCCATTCCTTGATCTGTCCCTCTGTCCATCCATTGAATGACTCATCCTACCATCCCGTTTATCTAACCTTCCATTCCTTGATCTGTCCCTCTGTCCATCCATTGAATGACTCATCCTACCATCCCGTTTATCTAACCTTCCATTCCTTGATCTGTCCCTCTGTCCATCCATTGAATGACTCATCCTACCATCCCGTTTATCTAACCTTCCATTCCTTGATCTGTCCCTCTGTCCATCCATTGAATGACTCATCCTACCATCCCGTTTATCTAACCTTCCATTCCTTGATCTGTCCCTCTGTCCATCCATTGAATGACTCATCCTACCATCCCGTTTATCTAACCTTCCATTCCTTGATCTGTCCCTCTGTCCGTCCATTGAATGACTCATCCTACCATCCCGTTTATCTAACCCTCCATTCATTGATCTGTCCCTCCTTCCATCCGTTGCTTGATTCATCCTACCATCCCGTTTATCTAACCGTCCATTCATTGATCTGTCCCTCCCTCCCTCCATTGTTTGACTCATCCTCCCATCCCATTTAACCATCCATTCATTGATCTGTCCCTCCTTCCATCCATTGCTTGACTCATCCTGCCATCCCATTTATCTAACTGTCCATTCTTTCCCCTGTTCATTCATCCTTTCATCCTGCAAATATTTGGTGGTCACCACTAAAAAGCCCCTTCTGGCCCCAGGCCTGGGGATACCATGGCTTTTCAGTTGAGTATGTAGCCATGGTGGGTCTGTCCTCCCTCGTGATGCTTGCTTGTCTTGCTTGTCCAAACTGCAGGCATCGGCTACGCCTCCATCGTGATTGTGTCCCTCCTGAATGTATACTACATCGTCATCCTGGCCTGGGCCACATACTACCTGTTCCAGTCCTTCCAGAAGGAGCTGCCCTGGGCACACTGCAACCACAGCTGGAACACACCCCACTGCGTGGAAGACACTTTGCGCAAGAACGAGAGTCTGTGGATCACCCTCAGCACCACCAACTTTACTTCCCCTGTCACCGAGTTCTGGGAGTAAGGCTGGCCTCATTGAAGGAAGGAGGGGGACACGGGCAGGACAGAGCAGACAGCCCAGTCCCTCATCTCCCAGGGATGTGCGAGTCACTATCTTCAGGGGGGAGTGGGAAGGAGGGTGCAGGTCTGGAAATAAATCCATGCCTTTGGTCTCAGATGGGCCTGGAATCGAATCTCAGTTCTGCCATTCACTGGCTGTTTGATCTTAGGCAAGTCACTCCCCCTTTCTGAGCCTCAGTTTCTTTAACTGTTATTTGAGGAGAGTGAATTGTTCCTACCCCCATGGGATCCCTGTGAAGATTGTTTCCCAGAGACAGGTACACGTACTTATGTTGTCTGAAAATGATACAGTTTTCTTAATGTATTTTAGAAAAAATACATTCTCTGTTATTGCACAGAGAAAAATGCATATATGAAGCTGAAGTAGTTACTCAAGTGAGAAGGTGAGTAGACAGAACACAAAATATGTATCAGTTAGCTTTTGCTGTGTGACAGCCATTCCCAGTCTTGGTGGCTTAAGCAGCAGCCATTTAGCTCTTGACCCTGCTTGTTGGCAGTTTGGGCTGAGCTTGGCTGGGCACTTCCTCTGGTCTTGGGCTCCTTCATGTGTCTGTAGTCGGCTGTAGGTCCTCAGGGTCGCTCTTCTGAGGCTTGGCTGGCTGTTGGCTGGGGTGCCAGGGCAACGGATCCGTGTGGGCTCACCACCCAGCAGGCTCCCCTGAACTTGTCACAGGTGGCTCAACATTCATGGAACAACACATGGGGCAAGGCCCAATGCACAAGAACCACTCAGGCCTCCTCTTGTGCCATTATTTGAATGTCCCATGGGCTAAAGAAAGCCATGAGAAGAGCCCAGATTCACAAGGTGGGGGAAACAAACTGCCTCTTCATGAGAAGGTGGAGAACTGTGGGCACTTTTACAGTTCACCACAATGCAGTCAGTAGCTACAGGGAGTGTACAAACAGGACAGACATCAGAAAGACAATGTGAAGGCCTGATGTTTGGAGACTCTTACAAGCTGATACACTGGGCAGGCCTTCTCACACAGTGCTTAGAGGCTGATCAAAAAGCTGTTAGTGCGTCACCTTCCCCACTCTTCAGAGCTATGTGGGGCTCAGCGCTCAAGTGCGGCCTCTTGACCGTGGAAATAACTAAGATAAGGCCTTGTGTGCAGGCTGGGAGCTGGGGCAGGGGATGCAGTTAAAGAGGACGGTGGTCCCCAACGGTCACAAGATGCTAATCCCTCTCTTTTGTGTGTGGCTTTGCTGATTTCAAGGTGTCTACCCACCTCTTAGATGTTGGCCCAGGGAACAGGCTAGAGAGGAGGGCATTGCCTGCTGACTGGTCGTAGCCGTGCTTTGGGATTAGGGCTGGGAAATTCTAGGCAAGGAAGGGCCAGTTGCTCTCACATGCTGTGGAGTCCTTGCTTGGGTGAGCCTTCAGCAGAGACTCGTGGGCAGGTCCCTAGGCCTGCTTGGACTGTGGGCTCGTCATGTGTGTATATTTTTTGCTCACAAACAAAGAGGACATTACAAGCACTTTTATGGCCCCTCGGCTCCTCGCCCTCTGGAGAGTTGAGTTTACAAAGAAACGCTGGCGCTTCATTCTTTTCACTTGAATGGGCTCGGGACCACAGCCCTGTCCTTTCTGTGCTGTTCTTGGCACAGCCTGACGATCCAGGCCTGCCCCACCCAGGGCACTGGCTCTCAGCCAGCCCGTCAGGGGTGTCTGCTGGGGCCTGCCCTCCTCCCCCATTCCCCACCATGGACTGGCCTGCCTGGGTTCAAACCCTCACTCTGCCACTTCTAGCTTGGGCAGGTGCATTCCCTTTCTGGGACTGGGGTCCTCACCAGCACCTGGCGCAATGGTAGCACTGTCCCCCAGGGCTGTGGGCTGCCTTCACCAAATGCCATCCTGTATGGCTACTGAGAACCTGCTCAATAACCGTGGGTCATTGTTATTATTATTTAGTGTCCTCATAGTGGATAAAACTGCCCCTGGGGGGCATTTGGTACTCTTCAAGTGTCATGACCTCAAAGGTCTGCCCCTCCTGAAATGCCCAGAAGGTTCCCCTGTTGCAAAGGGGTCACTCTCTTCACTGTCACAGTGCTTGTCTCTCTGTTGTTTGAGGCCTGAGGGGTCAGAGAAGGAGATCACTCCTTGGGGTGGCCCGTCCCCCTTGCCTTACAGAATCCCCATTCTGAGCACCCCGGCTCCCTCTTCTGGTCTGGAAGAGCCTGAGACAGTGTTTATGTTTGGAATGTTCCTGGTTCTGCAGGCACCTTCTCAAGCCCCCATGTGATCCGGATGGGTCTGCTGTCCCAAGCACTGCCCTCCTGCCCGCTGCCCGCCTCCACTCTGGCCTTCACGCCTGCCTCCGGCCCCCAACCCGGCCCCAGGCTTGAGCAGGGCTTCGTGAGACCATCTAAACCTTCAAAGAAAACTTCCCCTCTTTCTAGAGCCCTGGGGAAGATGGCGGCCCACAGAGGAGGAGCCTGGAAAGCAGGTGTAAGCGAGAGGACCGGCCCTGCCACCTCTGTGAGTGCATGGGCTGAGGCCAGAGAACTGGGTCAGGGGACTTCGGCTTAGTTCCAGCCCTGCTCCAGGCCCGTGCAGGATAAGAACCCAGCCTCCTGCCCTCAAGAGCCTTTCCTTTCTTGGGCATGAAACGGTGGAAGGGAAAAAGAACCCATGGGGAATAGCTACTCCCATGAGCATCCTGCTGGCAACTTGCCCCCGTCATTTTATTTAGTCTCTGCAGAGGCTTTGTAAGTAGGGAAATATCTAGGCATCATCCAGAACTCTTCTTTCTACCTCAAATCCCACATTTAATTCACAGGTCCTCTTGGGTCCCCCTTCAAAGTATATCCAGAATCTGACCATTCTCCCCAAGCACTGTCACCCCCCCCTCCACATAGGACCCTCGTCACTCTCCCAGGCACCAGCACTGGCCTCGCGCTTCTCTCCCTGCCATATCCTTGCATCTCTGTAATCAATTCTGAATCTAACTTGTCGTTTCCCAACTCAGAACCCTCTCGTGTCTTTTCCCACATTATGATCCCTCCCGCCAGAAAGGACTAAGTGAGCGCATCCCAACACAGTGAGTGCTCGCTGAGCGCTGGTTCTTGTTAGTTCCATGCCTCCATCCACTTGGCTGTGCAGCCTGGAGCAGCGAGTCACTCCCCATCTCTGGCCTTGTTTCCCCATCTACAAATGGAGGGACCATATGAGCTGGGATTTGAGGGATGAGTAGGAGTTCACTAGGCAGAAAACACGAGAGGAAAGATGTTCCGGGCAGAAGGAGGGGCCCTTGCAGAGGCACAGTATTCTGCAAGCACAAGAGTATTTGGGAACAGCAAGTAATTGGTGTAGCCAGAGCCCAGATGCATGGGGAAGTGACAGGAGGCAGGTCGGGGAGGAGGGTTGAGGCCTTGAATGCTAGGCTAAGTGTGAGCTTCGTTCTCTAGGAAGAGAACCATGGAATATATATGAGAAGGGGAGGGATATGATTGAGTCTGTGTTTTCTGGACATTGCTGAGGGAACACACTGGAAAAGAGAGGCTGGGATGTGTATTGAGCACCGACTGTATACAGGGGCTCAGAGGGCTCAGCCTTTAGTGGGTCTGGTTTCCTTTTGGGTGAATCTTATATGATTTCTCCTGAAAATAGCCCCTGCAGTGACCAGCTCCGGGGATTCCACCGAGTGAGGCTTGCTGGCCATTATTGTGGCCTTGCTGGCTGGTGGCTGTTGAGCTGCAGAGCAGTGAGGATGCCCCCAAAGGCTGGTCTCTGCCCCTCACCCAAGCCCAACCCCAGCCATTGCCCCTTTCACTTCTCCTACCTGTGCAGATGCATACGCCCCTGACCTGTCCTTTCCCTCGCAAACGTTGTCCGACAGGTGCACGGGAGCTACCTGGGAATCAGATAATGAGGCGCATGGGAGCTGAGCCTCTGGATGCCTCTGGGTAGGGAAGGACCCTATCTGATCATTCCTGCTGGCTCTCTGGTATCCCAGCTGCATGGCCTGGGGTCTGTCGCCTCACCTGTGCAAGCCCCAGCTCTCCTCTGTAAACTGGAGAGAGCACAGTCCCAACACCTCACAGCCTGGCTTGAGTGTTAAAGAGCTAAGACAAGTGATGTGCTTAGGAGGGACCCCTGGACACTGAGGACCAGAGACGTTAAGTGACTTGCCCAAGATCACATATGCAGCTAGAAGCAGCAGAGACCCCAGCCCTGACATTGATACTGGATCCTGCCTCTGGCTAACCTTTTGTCTGTGTCCCCACCAGCCACCAGCCTTAAGCCCAGGGCTGGTCTTGGAGCCCAAGTCTACTATCACGGGTCACATTGTGTGTGTGTGTGTGTGTGTGTGTGTGTCCCCACTCTCAGGTTACGCGTGGGGTCTTCTCTCTGCCTGGATCCCCCACACCCACTCTGTCTGCAGTGCTAAATCACTGTTCTCAGCAGGAGCTGGTGAGATGCCCTTTTCTAGATCCCCATGTGAAGCCGCGGGAGCCCCAGAGACTGTCATTTCATGCTGGCTATTATTTAACACCGAGTCGCTCAGTGTTGAGGAAGCAGAGCATCTGTCCCGGGTTTACCCCATCCCGCTGGTCCTTGCTCTCCAGGATCACCTCTGTCCTGAGATCTCTCGCTTACCCCAGGCTCTGGAGGACAGGCGGGGCCAGACTTGGCCCAGTGGCCCCCATCAGGCTGGAGCCGAGCCTTCCTCCTCAGTTCCTTCAGAGCCCCACGGGAGCTCGGCACGTATCATTAGACTTTATTAGAATCAAAGAAATGAGTCATATTTGCAAACAAGCCCTGCTCAGCCAATCTCCCCCTGCAGCTGTCGGAAGGAGGACTGTGGAGAAAAGCGTGTGCAGCCCGCGCTGGGGCGGACGGGCCCTTTTCTAATTGTTGCCTCCGCCAGTCTCCAGGGGAGAGCTGTGGCCAATAAATGCCTGGCCTGCAGTCAAAAGGAAACGATTTGGCCCACTTGGAGGACGTATTTACATCTCTGAGTGCCGGCTGGACGGCAGCAGGATGGCCGACTCAAAACAGACATCCAGACAATTCTTTTTTGGATCCCACCCTGGAATGAATCATTACTATTCTTGGACAAGAATGCAGCTTACCTCTGTTTGAAAGGGACAGGGAAGCCTGGGATGCTGGGACCCTTGCCCAGGGCAACACAGGTCCTGGCTCAGGGTGTGGCTGGTCCCTAGAATGACATCAGAAAAAAGGAACCAGGCTCAGGGTTGATTGCTATATGGGTGATTTCAGGTGAATTCCTGAACCTGTCTGAGCCTCAGTTTCCCCATCAACCAAATGGGTACAATTAATTTACTCAACTAATGTTAATTGAGCACCTGCTATGTGCCAGGCACTGTTCAGTGATCAAGACAGACACAGGCCCCACCTCCTTGGGGCTGACAGTAATAGCAGAAAGAAAATTGTAATATGAAAGCGATAAGTGATGAAAAATAGAGCCAGAGCAGGGCAAGGCGAGTGACCAGGGATGCTGTTTACTGGGGGGACAGGGTGGCTTCCCAGGGAAGTGGCAGCTGAACAGAGACCTGAAGGAAAGGAGCAGATGAGCCATGGACTGTGTGGCCAAGAGGACAGCTAGTTCAAAGGCCCTGAGGCAGGACCGTACTCAGCCTGTTCAGAGCACATGCCACAGAAGCCATTGTGGGGTCAGGGTAGAGATGGGACAACCATTGATCCAGCTTGTCCAGGACACTTTCTGTTTACACTTGTTGTCCAGGAGTCAGTTAGTAGGCACTCCTCTCACTCTTCAAAGTGTTTAGGTCTGAATGGCAAAAGGAATGGGGCAGGTGGGGAGGACCTTGTTGGCCAGGGAAGTGGGAGCCATGGGAGAATGTGGAGCAGAGGAGGGTCGTGACTTAGGTGTTGACAGATTCCCGCTTGACTGTAGGGGTGAGAGTGGAAGCAGGGTGGCCAATGAGGAGGCTGCTGAGACAGTCATTGGTGGCAACAGGCTGGGGCAGAGGTGGCAGCAGTGGGGGGGGCGTGGTCAGATCAGGGATAAGGTGCAGTCTCCTCCTGGGGTGGTTAGGAGGCGCCGGTGAGTGCAGGCATTGTAGCATTACCTTGGGGCCCAGCACTCTACAGTTTACTGAGCACTCGCATTTGACACAGCGGGGAGACCTCCCAGGGATCCTAGCCCGCCTCTTTGTGGAGGAGAAGACCCCAGGGAGTCGGATACAGAAGGCACTTGTGGAGATTCAGACTGACCTGGGTACTCTCCAGCCCCCACAGCTACCCCAGAGACGTCTTGGAAACGGTGTTGATCACTCTGGCCCCGAGCCTGCCTCGGGTCCTGTTGTGACAGCACCTGACAGATGAGACACATTCATTCCATTCCTAGGACATTTGCATGGCCCATTACAAACCTTTTTAAGAATTTTAAATAATTTTATATAAAGATAATATCTGTATATACATATTCAAATAGTAAAAAAAAATTCATAGCAAAGTGAGTCCCCCTGCCCTGCATCAGCAGTGACGACAGGCAGCTTCTTGTGTGTCCTGCAAGAGCAGTCCCTGTGTGTCCAGCAGCAGTGCATGTCTAGCCCGTCCTTTGTACACAACAGCGAGCGCTCCTGGGCACTGTTCCCCACCTTGCTCTGCTCTTTCCTTTTATCTCCAGGGTTTGATTGCAGTGTGTAGTGTTCCATTGTGTGCCTGCTCCGTGGTTTACTGGGCCCCTATTTATGGACATTTGGGCCATTTCCAATCTCCATAGGCAGCACTGCTTGGGGTGGACACTGTCTTTGGCCACCTAAGCAAGTATACATGTAGGAGACAGTCTTATGTGTGTGTGTATGTATTTACTTATCTTGGCAGCTGGTGAAGAAGGTCTTAAGAATGGGATCATCAGGTCAGAGTAAACGTGCATTAAGATGTCACTGGATGGTGCCGTGAGATCCTACTAAGGGACTGCCACCAGCAGCAGAGGAGCAAGCATATGACTCGGTTTCTTTGTTGTGGCTTCCTTCACTGGTCAGCTGCCCAGGGCAGCCAGTGTGGCAGGCTCCCATCGGCAGTGGGCACTGCTGGTTTGCCCAGCCCGGTGGTGGGGGAAGGGCAGAAAGGGGGCCGAGGGAGCTGGCTGTGAGCTTGGTGTGGTCAGTCAGGGCTCTGGGGTTTTAAACTTCTCAGTCACCTTGTCCTGAAGAACAAAAGAAAAGCTGTCTGACTGGCCACCTCACCAGTGTCACCTGAGTACCTGCTCTGCGCCTGCCTGTGAGATGGAGTCCTTGCCCTTGGGGTGCTCAGTGTCTGCTGGGCAAGGCCGATATTTCACCAGTGTGACAGTGGACAGCTGGAAGACAGACAGGGACTCCACAGTGAGTCATCCGAGCATCAGGGGAAGGCTCCCCTGAGGGCTGAGGATGTGCGCCCAGCTGGCCGTGGAGAGGGTGCAGGGGGCCTCTCAGGGGGTATGTGCAAAGGTGTGGACCCTCTCCTGACAACACCCATTCCCCCAGGAAGGCTTGGGCCACAACCAGCATGTCCTGGGCTTCCATTGAACGTGCTGAGCTCTGGAGGCTGAATGGGAAAGACCTTTTGTTCTAAGGCCGCCGTGACCGCCAGATCCACAGGCCTGGTAGGGCCCCAGCAGAATGCAGTTGGCCGGCCACCTGCCTCATGGACATACCCCCTGCCCTGAGGTGCCAGGTGACCCTGGCATGTAGCAGAGGACTGGAAAAATTCTTTTAAAAGTGTAGGCTCTATTTTATTTTAAAATTAGAGCAGCAGTGTAGTGGAATTGAGCAGGGACTGGCTTCGGGGGTCAGCTTTGCCGCCTGCTGGCTTTGTGAGTGTGGGTACGTGGACACTCCAAGCCTTGGTTTTCCCATCTGTACAATGGTCAAAGGACCTTTGCTCTTTGGATCAGGTGAGATGAAGCGAGGTCTCGGCAGGCCAGCGGTTGCTGGCACCTTTTGGTTTTTTTATCAGCATTATCATGAGCCCACGCCATCCTAGTGCCGGGGGAGCCCACTGATGTCACTGTGACCAGCAAAGAAAGGACAGAGGAAGGCTGTCCTTAAGGCTAGTTAGTAGGAATATTTCACGGATGGTCCAGAGTGACACGAGAACTTGCTGCATCCCAGTTGAGTTCATTCATTCACTCATTCATTCATTCAACAGGTGTTTATTGAGCCCATACTATGTGCCAGGTGGTGTTGGAGGTGTTGGGAACACAGCAGAGAACTAAGAAAAGGCCTTGCTTGAATGCCAGTGAGTAAGGAATCTTGGATTGATTCAAGGTCCATATGTTGAAGCTTCTTTGGATAGAAAGGAGAATAAAGGAAAACGGGTCCTAGCCCAGTGGGTGTTCTGAGACCAGAACCTGGACTGTGAGGATAATCCACAGACTGGCTGAGAGCTTAGGATGTTCTAGAATGCTTCCCCAAGCAGCATCCTGGGCAGGAGCTATTATATCCATTTTACAAAAGAGGAAATTGAGGCACATAGTCACACTCCACTCTCTGACTGTCCTGCTTGAGAGTGTGGCCTCGGAACAGGGAGCTGACTCCCATTAGAAGGAAATCCGGCCTCTTCCAGGGGGTCATGAACACCCTGTAGTGTACAGTACCTGTCTCCTGAGATCAGCATCCTAGAGATTCAGGGGGCAGGTGACCCGGGAGGATCAG
This sequence comes from Galeopterus variegatus, assembly GCF_000696425.1. Taxonomy (NCBI): domain Eukaryota; kingdom Metazoa; phylum Chordata; class Mammalia; order Dermoptera; family Cynocephalidae; genus Galeopterus; species Galeopterus variegatus. The sequence continues at coordinate 763,093 of NW_007726296.1, read as the reverse complement.
TGGGCAGGGCCGACAGCCCTATGCTCAGTGTGGCTGCCCTTGATGACTAGCAGCAGTCGGAACTCTGGGACAATGGGTACCATTTCTGGGCATTAAGTTTCATGGTCTTCTTGGCTGTCAGCACTCTGCCCTGCCCTGGCTTCAGATGGTATCTCCCCCACGTGGAATGTATCTGTGAGTGGGTGCTTGTGTGCATGGTCAGCAAGGATTGGCAGGAAGCTTGGGTCTTGTCTCCAAAGACTGAAGCTCTGCATGTGATCCTGGGCAGGGTTGGTGACTGCCCCATGTTGATTGTCCTGAAAACCATCTACATGTCTCTTTCCACAACCTTCAAAACCCTAGCAGGGATTGGGGAAGAGACCAGCACTGCTTAGGTGCCAGCTGTGTGCCAGAGGTTCTGGGGATCTTAATGCTGTGACAGTCACAACTGCTAAGGTTTATTGAGTGCTGGCTGCATCCCAAATCCCGTATTTAGGATTTTGTGTGGGTTTTCTCCTCAAAATGAGCCCCTATAGAGAGATGTGTGTTCTCCACCTATACACAGAACACTCTGCCTTCTTAAGGTTTACACTTCCGTGAGAGATCCAGATAACACACAAGGATGAATAAAAGGAAAGAGGGATGGGACAGAGAACACTGGGGGAGTAGTTACCCCGTTTTATAGATGAGACGACTGAGGTCTGGGGAGGTTGAGTAACTTGTCCAAAGTCAGTGATTGAATAGTGGAACAGAGATTTGAACCCAGTGTTTAGCTCATATCAACACTGAGGAAGGTTCTGCTGAAGTCCCACAGAGAAATGAGTACCCATTTTACAGATGAGGAAACTGAGGCTTAGGGGTTACTTAACTTGCCCGAGGCCAGGCTGGTTTGAACCCGGATTTGTTTGACTCAGGAGTATGAATCCATCCCCTTCCTGACTTCCCAACAACTCTATCCTGAGACAGATGGGGATTCGAGGGCTTGGAGAGGCAGGTGACTTGTGCAAATGTAGCACGTCAGGTGGGAGTGGAACCCCAGCCTGTTAGAGTTTAGGGCTTGGCTCCCTCTGCCCCGGGGGCCAGGCCCCTACTGACTTCACACTCTGTGTTTGCTTGAAGGCACAACGTGCTGAGCTTGTCCCCTGGAATCGACCACCCAGGCGCTCTGAAATGGGACCTCGCTCTCTGCCTTCTTTTGGTCTGGCTGATCTGTTTCTTCTGCATCTGGAAGGGCGTCAGGTCAACAGGGAAGGTAAGCTGGACTTCTGTCCCCTCCCTGCCTCCTGAGAGCTCTATTAAGGCTGGCCCTCAGAAGAGAGAATCTTTCTCACTCCACTGGGCCATCCTGCCCACAATTCGCCCTGACATAGCAGGAAGGTAGCCAGTGGTGGTATGCCGATAAGCCAGCCTTCCCCCCAAAATAAAGCCCTGGTTTGTAGCATTTGCCAGTTTCATGGTGTCAGTAGTCCCACCAGGTCTGATTTCAAGCTGACAATGGTTTAAGGACCAGCTCAGAGGGAGAACAGAGTCAGGCTCTCAGGGGCTTATATAAGCTAGTCCCGCCCACCACTTCTTTCCTGTCTCCAGGCATTGGCAGTTAATTCAGGTGTTAGCCAATAGCTAACATTGGAGTTGTAACTAATAAGTTAGCTGGTAACAAGAGGTTAGTGGGCAACTGTGTTGTTAATTCTGAGCTATTAGCCAACAATGTGGACCTTTGCTTTGCAAAAGAACCCCCCCTCCTTCGCCCAACCAGCAGTGTCAGTGTCACCCAGGAGCTTGTAGGAAATGCAGACCCCTGGACCTGCCCTGCACCTATAGAATCAGAGGCTTTGTTGTAACAGCATCTCCGGATAATCCAAATGCTCGTAACAGTTTGAGAAGCACTGGCTTGGATTTTTGCTGCTAAGTCAGTTTAATTGTTACCTTATAACTCACATGTCAGCTAGTAACTACAATTTTAGCTGTTAAGGGAACTATGAATTATAACTAGAGTATTTGCTTCTTATTAATGTTACATGGTGACTAGGATATTAGTGATTAGCAAATGAGGCAGCTGATAATTCAAATGTTAGCTTGTAATTAAGGTTTTAGGTATGTAACTGATATATTGGCAATAATGAAATGTTAGGTAACTAAAATGTTACCTGTTACCAATTAGAGCTGAACAGTTCCCTGATAACCAAGACGATGGCTGATGTGGCTGTTCTGATGGCCAAGCTCATGCTCAGAGGTGTGAACCCAGGACACTGAGCCATGAACAAGGAAGGTGTTGGCCCGTCAGCCTCAGGTGTTGCCCTATTGACTTTCTCCCTATCGTTCACATCTTGATGGGGGAATGCCTCTTTAAGATTAAAAAAAATCACAAGTCAAAAGAGTCTCCTAAGATGGCAGTTGAGGTGCAGCGCTGGGCAGCGGGCAAAGTCCTTTGGTGAAGGGGCCTTTGCCACACCAGTCACGGAATTGAATTTAGAGTCCAGGAGCATGCTCTCGCTGGATCAAGAGCCCCTAAGGAGGTGAAATCGTGGATCTGAACCAATCCAAGCCACTACTGCAGTCACCTGCTCAGCAAGTACTGCGGGGCTGTACAGGCCGAGTGGAAGTGTCCCTGGAGCAGGGGTGATCCCGTGTCCCCTAGGCTCTCTGCCCGTGTCTCAGGCAGAGCCACCCTGCAATCCTGAAACCCAGTCTGGGAAGGAAGCAGTCCAGGCCTCAGAAACCTGCACGCACACACCTGCTAGAGACCCTGTCCCACCCAGGACAAGCGGGAAGGCGAACACGGGCATTTCCCGCACCTCCTTGGAGCGCACTTTCACCTGTGCTGCACTGTCCTCTGTCTTGTGAGCACACCATTTCATCACTTTTCTTTAAACAGTGAGGAAACGGAGACTCAGTGAAGTTAAGTAACTCCCTCGCCTCTGAGCCTCAGTTTCCTCATCAATAAAATGGGTGGTACTGAGGGGAAGATGAGGTGCATTAACCCTTACCACAGTGGTTGGTGCTGACTGTCCAGTGAATGCTAATTCTCTTCTTTGCTCTGCCTCGGTTTCCCCGCACGGAAGCGAGTCTGTCAGGAAGCGTCTGTGCAGCACGGGTTCTGAGCAGTGCTGGAGACATAGTCATCTCCTTATGCACAAGTAGTTGTGGAGCCTTTGCTGTGTGCCAGGCACTGTTGTAGGACTGGGGCTGGGGACAAGCAGTGGTCAACAAAACAGACAAACATCTCTGTGGTCCAGGAGCTGATGGCCTGGTGTGAAGAGTCAGGTTGTACAAGATGGATGTGAAAAATAAGTAGGAGTCGTATGGTGACAAGAACTCTGGGAAAAAATAAGCAGCGAAGGAGAACGGGAGGGTTGGGTGCAGTTTTAAATGCAGTTTTAATTAGGGAGGCCAGGCAAAGCTCACCGACAAGGTGACTTTGGGGCAAAGGTATGAGGGAAGTGAACGGATGGGCCATGCCATTATCCAGAGGGAACAATTCCAGGTAGAGAACAGCCAGTGCGAAGGCCCTGAGGTGTGTCTGACCCAGACCCTTGGGAGCTCCCAGTCTGATGGAGGAGGCTGATGTCCACCAGGAACAGTGGGCAGCACTGGAGACACGATGGAGCATGCAGGAGAACAGAGTCAAAGCCAGAAGAGAGGGTGCCAGGCTGCAACTGTCGCCGAGCGGAGACGTGACTTGCCAGATGTCCCCCACCTCACCCTTAGCAACAACCTCCACTGTGAGGCGGGCGTGGTTCCCAGAACAATAGCAGGGCCTGGGCCAGCCCAGAGAAGCCAAGACAAACACAGCTCAGCTCTGTGGACTTCCTGGAGCTCCACGGCGGAGGGGCCGCCTGCCCACCCACCTGCCTGTTGGCCATGGCTTCCAGTGCTGGTCACAGACCGGGTTCATGGCCGCTGCTGGGGCTGGGCCTGCAGGCAGCAGCCGGCCTCACGTGGCCGAGGCCCTGCGCCCGTGGCTGACATGAGTCCAGCGCAGAGGGGTGAGGGGTGGAGGGAGGAAGGCCTGGGCCCAGGAGGATCGGGGTCTGAGTTGAAGTCACTTTGCCTCCCTAAGTTGCAGTTCTCTTTTTAGTAATTTTCAGTACTCCAAGGGTCTGAAATTGGCCCAGAGTAGACTGCGGCTTAATTCATTCAACAAATAGCGGTAATGGCAGAGCTGCGTAGCACGTGTGTGCCGGCACTGTTCTTAGGGCTATTTATTAGCTCATTTGATCCTCACAATAATGTTTCGTGGTATGTGCTGTTACTAGTCTCATTTTACAGATGGGGAAACAGAGTGCCAGAGAGGTTAATTAACTCACCCAACGTCACACAGCTGCTTGGTGGCCAAGCTGGGATTTGAGCCCCAGGCAGCTCCACTCCCAACCTGGGTTCCCAACGCTCTTCTGCCTCCTAGCGTCACTCACCCTGTGCTAGCCCAAGAGGCAGTAAGTAGGGCATGAGACAGGCATGTCCCTGCTGTCACAGAGCCTGGGGTCCAGGGAGGGGGCAGAAGTCCAGGCCTGCACGCAGGAAGTGCAGCTCTGTGGACCCAAAGGGGAGGAAGGTCCTGGAAATGAGCACACACGTTTGCTGAGGCTGGGCCTCTCCATGGTCCACCTCTAAGGCAGCTCTTTTTGTCTGGTGGTCAGAAACAAAGGGGTGGGAGTGTGGGGTCATCGGGACCAGACCCAGTTTTGGATCTCAGCTCTGTCCCCACAAACTGCATGACTTTAGACAAGTCCCTTTCACCACTCAGTTTCAGTTTCCCCTGGTGTGAAATTAATTAGCAATCCACCCCACCCCCACCCCCCAGGGTGCTGGGAGGACACTCAGCGCCTGTCCAGGGTCTCTTGGGTGAATGGCAGCCCCTGCTGCTCAGGCCCTCACTTCCCTAAGGGAAAAGTTTGTCCTTGCAAGTTTCCAGGGCAGTTTGAGGGCTCAGAGGAGCCACGGAGTTTGGCCAGCAAGAGTGGAAAAGTACTACGTCCCACTGCAAGGCCTGCTGGGCCCGTGCTGGTGGCCCACTGGTGGCGGCTGGCACCAGCCTCTCCTGCGAGGATCCCGGAGGACTCACAGAAAAGTTGAGAGAAGGGCTCTCAGGGGCTTGTCCTCGGAGCAGCAAATTCTGCAAAACAATGGTAGCTTTCCAAAGAGGCAGCTGAGGTGGAGGCCGCAGGTGGGCATCCGACTCTGGATTTAGGGAGGAACGACTACGGCACAGCAGTGCACCTGAAAACTGTGGGGGCCCTGAAACCAGTTGGCCTAGATCCAGCCCAACCCCCACCACCTCCTACCTCTGTGACCCAGGCAGGTGACTTCACCTCTCTGGGCCTCGTTTCCTCATCTAGAAAATGCAGTTGATAATAGTGCCTAGTGCTTCCGAGTTCTGAGGATCAAGTGAACCAAGACTCTCTAAGCTCCGAGCACGGTGCCGGCTGCAGTTAGCATGCGTGCAAGACGGCAGGGGCAGCCACCCACGCCCACGTGCCTCACACAAAGCCTGCTGGCCACAGCCTGGTTGCTGGGCAGGGGCCCAGCTGGCTTTGAAGTGGCCGCCCTCTGGGGATCCCTGCGGGGATGCTGTCCACAGCTATTGTTCCCCAAGCCGGGTGTGGCCCATGCAGGGCCCCAGAGGTGGGACTGGTGGAGGCGCCTGTCCGCCTGTCCGTCTGTCCGCAGGAAGGGAGGAGCAGCCTGTGGAGCAGGCTGGTTTCTGACATGCCCCTGCCCTCCACGTCTGCCAGCCTGTCCTTGGGAAATTGTGAGGGTTCCCAGCCTCAAGAAGAATAAATAAGGGTGGCTGGGGAAACTGAGGCCTGAGGAAGAAAGAGTGTCCAGGGAGCATGTGGCAGATGCCAGGGTAGCTCCCACCCTTCCAGCCCTGTGGGAGCATCGTGATGGTATTGATTGCTGAGGTTTCCCGAGTGCTCACTGCGGGCCCGGTCGTGGCCAAGCAAGGTCAGCACTCACTGGGGAAACCGAGGCCAAAGTCACCAGTAAGGAGGTTACAGAGGCAGTGTGAAAACTCAGCTGGAGAGAATCCCAGAGCCCCTCACTTCGAGGTGCGGAAACGAAGTCCAGAGTTGGGCAGTGACTTACTCGTGGTCTCAAGCAGGCCAGTCGCTGAGCTTGGAATCAGACCCAGGGTCTTGGCCCTCTGGTCTTTGGGAGAATTAACAAACTGCTGGTTGTGGAAGGCTTTTTACCACTCTGCTGTGTGCAGGCTCTGGGGCAGGACCCCGTTCTGCTGCTTAAGCACTGTGTGACCCTGGGCAAGTGATGGACTCTCTCTGGGCGTCAGTTTCCTTACTTTCAAAATGGAGATGGTAACAAAATGCACCTCAAAAGGTTAGGGCAGAATCAAGTGAGTATAGAAGTCACAGCACTTGGAATGGTGCCAGCCACACAGTAGACACTCAATAAATGCTGGCTGTGGTGGTTGGCCTGAGGGCAACTGAGCCAGGCAGATGCTGAAAGCTTTCTTTTTGCCGTTTTCCAAAGCCTCTCATTTGTTTCTACTCAAAGGGATTGTGGCCACCTGAGAATTTTGCTCTGTCAAGGTTTCCTATGCCAGCTAGGTAAGGTCTGGGGCTCGGTCGCTATCTGTTGGCGTCCATTACCTACCTGGGCCCTAGAAGTGCCCTGTGGTGCTCTGACACTGTACCCCCCTATACCACGGGCACATTCATCCCGTGTCCGGGTCTTGGTTTCCTCACTTGTGAAATGGTATGTTGACTGTGCAGTGGTTCCTCCCTGGCCCCTGATCCCCAGGGTAATCTCAGTATTTCATCTGCCACCATGAGCTTCCTACACAACCCCCACAGTGGGGCAGAATGCTCATGGTTTTCCTCAGAGTGAGGTGGTTAACCCTCCTCAGGCTCTGGGTTCAAATCCTGCACTCTACAGATGACTTGGGCAAGTCCTTGAGCCCCACTGAGCCCTGGTTCCTCCAGTGTAAACCATCATTTTGGGGGTTATGCTGAGGATGAAGGGGGATTGTGTCTGCGGAGTCCTGACTCAGCCAGTGCCCAGCTTTAAATAGAAGGATTTCACAGTCCATTCAGCCAGGCACCTTCAAGCTCCTCCCAGGCATAAACCCTGCCTGGAAACTTCTCATGTTGTATAAAAAGGTGGGAAAATCTATCCA
>NW_007726296.1:752769-755274 GCF_000696425.1 Galeopterus variegatus | reverse complement strand
CTGATTCCATGGCTGGCAGGGCATGGGAGCGAGCACCTTCTGCATCAGCCCTATGACAGCCACAGCCTGATCCGGGCCCCATTCTTTCCGCAGGTGCGTTTCTCATACCGTATTTTATTTTCCTGTTTGGGAGTGGCTTGCCTGTGTTTTTCCTGGAGATAGTCATTGGCCAGTACACCTCTGAAGGGGGCATCACCTGCTGGGAAAAGATCTGCCCCTTGTTCTCTGGTGAGTATGGGACAGTGGCCACCCAGGGCCTGGTGTTCATCAGATCTGTAAATTTTTATTGAGCACCTGCCATTCGCCAGGTACATCGAACTCTCATGCATATCACTTAGCTCTGTGCCTAACACAGGCTGGCGCCCGCACAGGACAAATACACTGCCACTACTGCTGTGTAGGAGGAAGGGGAAGGAGATAAGGCAGGTGGCCCATGCACAGTAACTGCTTGGTGAGTGCCAGCGGCACCTACCTCTCTAGGTTGTCGATAGATAACCTATCAGCTGCCGAGCAGTGTAGTGCNTGCCACCATGAGCTTCCTACACAACCCCCACAGTGGGGCAGAATGCTCATGGTTTTCCTCAGAGTGAGGTGGTTAACCCTCCTCAGGCTCTGGGTTCAAATCCTGCACTCTACAGATGACTTGGGCAAGTCCTTGAGCCCCACTGAGCCCTGGTTCCTCCAGTGTAAACCATCATTTTGGGGGTTATGCTGAGGATGAAGGGGGATTGTGTCTGCGGAGTCCTGACTCAGCCAGTGCCCAGCTTTAAATAGAAGGATTTCACAGTCCATTCAGCCAGGCACCTTCAAGCTCCTCCCAGGCATAAACCCTGCCTGGAAACTTCTCATGTTGTATAAAAAGGTGGGAAAATCTATCCACGAGAACTGAGGCCACAGGATAGTTTGGCAGACCAACGCATGCAGGACAGGAGAGGGAGAGACAGTCGGGCAGGCCCATGGGACAAAAGCCCAGGCCCAGGCCATTTCTAGTCCCTGCCTCACTCCTGACCTTGGCCTGTCAGGGGTGCTGTGTGACCCCAGGGAGGCCATGGGTCTCTTGCAGGCCTGGTGAAGTGGAGGACCTTCCTTATCCTGGCGGAGGGGCTCTGAGAAGCCTCATTCCCTTCCCACAAGTTCCTGTGTGCTTCCCACAAAATCACAGTGTCAATTGCAGGCCCCATTTCTTGAGCACCTACTAAGTGCCAGGTGCAGTTTCCACAGCATTACAAGTATCATCCCAGTGAATCCTCACCCCACCCCTTCATGAGGGGCTTCTATTACTCTTAGCTGAATTTTACACATGAAGAAACTAAGGCCCAGAGAGGTTAAGCAGCACGCCCAAGGTCACACAGCAAATGAGGGGGCTGAGCTGGGGTTTGAACACACACTTCCTCTCATTTTCAGCCTTCGGAATCATACCAACAGTTGTAGCATTAGCTCCTATATACCAAGTGTGTGTGCCAACCACGGAGCTGAGCCTCTTAGGTGTGCATTTGGTAGTTTCTTCTCTTACTTTGTGTTTTCCATCTCTACCCGCTAGAATTTCAGTTCCAAAAGAGCAAGAATCTGTTTTGTCTTGTCCACCACTGTATTTTGGGTTTAGATGGTGCATGGGTCATGATAGACTTAAATATATATGGGATTTTTTTCATTTAGTCTCAGTCAATCTATGAGAGGTAGGCACTTGTGTCACACCCAAGTTACAGGTGAGGCACCTGAGGCCCAGAGAGGGTAAGCAACATGCTGAAGGCCACACAGCAAGTGAGATAGCAAATTTGGCTCCAGAACTCCTGCTCCTGACCAGTGCACTCTCTTGCCTCTCAGAGAGGATGCTTAAATTTAACAGCAGCAGATGGCCCACAGGCCCCCCTGAATCCCTCTCGCCCCTCGCAGGTTGTCTACTTCACCGCGACTTTCCCGTTCGCCATGCTCCTGGTGCTGCTGGTCCGTGGGCTGACACTGCCTGGCGCAGGCGCAGGCATCAAGTTCTACCTGTACCCTAACATCACGCGCCTCGAGGACCCACAGGTACTGCAGTACTGCAGCGCGGGGCCACGCTGTCCTCCCAGTGCAGGGCAGGGCAGCACATTCTCCACAGTTCTCTGATGCCCAAGTCTAGCTGGGCTGTCACCCTGGCACTTGTCCACGGCCTGTGGTGGCTATGCTAGTTTGCAGCGCTCTTGTACCTTTCCAGCTGTGGGTGTCTCTTTTCTTGTTGAGAACTCCTGAGGCTGGCCAGTTACAGAGTCTGCTTTAGGCACTGTGCCAGGTAAGGGGGAGATCTTTTTATGAGTTCATCTCCCCCTTGGGCCGGGCTTCTGCCCACAGCAGTTGAGAGTGCTGCATCCTGGGGGTGGGAGAGTCAGGGCCTGGAGAGCTGCTAGTTTCCTTGGCTGAGGATGGAATTCAGAGTAATGACCTCTTGGAAGGTCGAGGGGCAAATACTGGAGGTACTCAACCACGTGACCTCAGGAAGTTAGAGAAAACCCCAGGAGATTTTATAGG
>NW_007726296.1:741386-751680 GCF_000696425.1 Galeopterus variegatus | reverse complement strand
CCCTTAGGGAATTCCTCTCCATTCCAACTCAGGGGTCCCCCAGTAGTAACAATTACAGTAAGGATAGCAGCCTTGACTAACAGGCTTACTGTACATCTGGCACTGGGCTAAATCTTCACTCTTTGAAGCTGAAAAATAGCTCTGTGGGGCAGGGCAGGGGAGCCTACTTTATAGATGTGAAAACCGAGCCCAGGGTTGAAATCCAGATCCATGTGCTTCAAAAGCCCTGACTCTTAACCCTGATGCTGACTGGGGAGGGGGGTTTCTTTGATTTCTGGGGTTCATTGCAGCTCAGTGTTACCTGAAAGGCAGCTTGGATTTCAGCACAAACGCTCCACTTAGAGTCAAGAATCTGCAACTACAAGGTCCTGTCCTCAGCTGTCGCCAGGTGGCTAGGCACCTGCGCCACCCCCTCCAGGAGACAGGCTCTCACGGCCCCTTCTCTCTCTCCTCGCCACCTCCCCTCGCCCTCACAGGTGTGGATTGATGCCGGGACCCAAATATTCTTCTCCTATGCCATCTGCCTGGGGGCCATGACCTCGCTGGGGAGCTACAACAAGTACAAGTACAACTCGTACAGGCAAGTGTTGCGCCGGCGGGCCTGGCGGACTCTAGAGATGATGATGATGTTTAAAGAGAAAAGAGAAGTAGGGAGCGTGGCTTCCTTGTGTTGTGAATTAACTTGCTCCCTGACATATGTGTAACTTAGGGACTGTATGCTGCTGGGATGCCTGAACAGTGGTACCAGTTTTGTGTCTGGCTTCGCAATTTTTTCCATCCTGGGCTTCATGGCACAAGAGCAAGGGGTGGACATTGCTGATGTGGCTGAGTCAGGTACGGTGGTATTGGTGGCAGTGGTGGTGGGCACTGCCACCTAGTGTGTAAGACAAGTACTGCAGGCATGAAGCCAGACCCTAGGGGGCTTTTGGGGGGGACGAGCCTGGTTTCTAAAATGGACCCCCCCACCAACATGTCCCCCAAATATCAAAGAGTACAAAAGCTAAATTTTAAACATTTATTGCAATTTGGCCCAAGGGGTGGCAGAAGCACGGGGTGTGGTTAAGTTGGGGAGTATTTAGCTACATTATACGGTCTTCCCCCACCCTTCCTTTCCCAGCAAACTCCTGGTTTCAGCGACAGAAACCACTTTCATACCTCAGGCCCAGTGGGCACTCCATTGCCACCTTCTCAGTCGTGGTTTCTGTATTTTGCACTTTGCTCCCAGCACACTCCCTCTGAGCAAACTCATTCATTCATTCCACCGACATCTATTTATGGAGGCTCTACTCTGTGTCAGGCACCACCGTTGGCACAGGACCGCGTGGGGGGAGGGGCACACAGATGAGGACAGTGGGAGCAGAAGGCTACTTTTTGGGACAGTGACAGATGCAATTTGGGGGTAGGTTGTGAGGACACCATCCTCCCTCAGGGTGGGGGCCCATTTGGCCGGGTACTCCTCCTTGGGACACCTGGAGTCATAGGTGTGGAGAATCACAGAGTCTCAGAATCATGGATTCTGCAGTCTGGGACTTCTGGAACCTAGGATCCCAGAGTTCCAGCAGGATGGTTTTGGAACCTGAGGATTATGGGGTCTTCAACTGATAGAATCCTACAGCCTTACCACAAGATCTCCAGTGCCTGGACTTGGCCATGGCTGCTTGAAGTCCTGGGCTGACAGTCTTAAAACTGCAGTGACTTTGATTATGGGATTACTTTAGGCTCCCAGGACCCCCAAAGTCCACCTTTCCGGCTTCTCCGTCTTTCCCCAGTACTGCTCAGTTCAGTTGGAGGAGGGGCGTCAGTTGCCTGGAAGATTTTGTTACTTTACACACTGACGGCCCTCCCCTCTGCCCCCTGCTGCTGACCTCCTGTTTCTCACAGCCTCCCTTGGGCCAACCAGAGGCAGGGGAGGGTCCTGGTCTGTGATTCCTTTCAAGCCCAGGGGAGGGTGTAAGGGTCGTAACTCCAGAGACCACTGCAGAGCAGAGTCAGGCACAGCTGGAGTCCCTGCTGTTCCACTGCCTTGACCTCCCCCTTCTTACTGTATCTGAACACAAGGCCGTGTTCTGGTGCCCCAGTCATAGAACCCTAGCTTTGGACAGTCAGGGGACACCTTGGCACTGTGTGTTTAGACATCCGCTTCTCAGGTAAGGCGACCAAGTGACTTGAGAGCAAGGGCCTTGCTCGGGCTGGTTAGGTTCAGAGCAAGGGTCTCCAGGCACCCTGACCACTGCTCCTCCACCTACCACATGCTGGACAGGCCCTTCTGACATGGGGACGTCCCCCTCTTGCCTCCCACCCCACCCTGGACCCAGGTGACCCCCTCTGTCCAGTCCAGTGCAAGAATTTGGGTGGACTCCTCTGACTTCTTGGAGCCCCCGGCTCTGCTCACTTTCCTCCTCACTTGGCAGAGACCCCCACTGCTGGGCCCCATCCTTAGAAACCCCCTAGGCTTCAGGACCACCTGGGCAAGTCCACACCTCAGCCCCACACTTGTCCACTGCCTCTGCTTTCAGATTGAACCTTCGGACAGGACTGAAGGTTTGCCCCCACTTCCTAAGGGTCCCCAAAGGCAGGCCAGAGGCTGAGGACACAGAAAGTAATTCCAGAAATAGTCACCCTCATTTGGGAGCTGGGCAGTGGAGTGGTGAGGAGTAGCCTGGGACAGTTTACAGCTCCTCTGCAGATGGCTTTCTCCAACTGAGGGCTTGCAAACCAATTCCAGCTGATGGGGAGTCGCCAGGAGCATGGAGTGCATTTGGCGGTGGGAGATGTCGATAGATAGATAAAATATGTCTTTCTCTGTTGACAGCTAGGTATTTTCATATACGTATATATCATCAGCCTAAGTTGTCTGCTTCCTCCCGTCCACTTCAAAGATCTTGTCATTTATCCCCCATGGTGATATCTGAACAGCCAGCACTTGAAGGGTGATTATTTCTCTAATAAGCTTTTAACAAGCACCATATTGAGCGAAGTGCATTTGAATGAGATAATTATTTGTAGCCAAACAGAGTGCAAACGAGATGTCACAAGGCACATTCTCTGCCAGTAGGGAGGCATCCCGATCCTCAGAGTGGCTGTGTTCCTTCTCCCGGGCTTCTCTCTGTAGAGGCCCCTGCACGCTTTTAGAGAAGGCTGCTCAGACCCTCTGCTGCAAGCTGGCTGAGAGGCAAAACTGAAATACAGAAACGAGCCAATTAAGAATCTGCAGCGCCCTGGCGGGGGCAGCGGGAGCAGCAGGGGCGGCGGGGCCCATTTCACATCTGTCTCGCAGTCGCTGGACTTGGTCCCTTTCCCGCTGAGGACCAGGCAGCGCCAGAGCTGACGTGGTGGGAGACCCGCGGGACCCTTGTGGATTCTGACCTCGACTTTGAATCCAAAGGCGTTTCCCAGCATCCCGGGGACACCCAGCCCTTGTCCCTCACACTCATTCTTTTGGGCAGCTTTGGGGTCAGTAGGAACACCGTTCCACTTCTGGCTCTGGCCAGTGCAGGGATCCGAACCCTTTACGTTGGTGTTACAAGGTGGGGTGCTAACCCACTGAGCTAACCGGCCAGCCCCCATTCCACTTCTCATGGAACTTTCTAGCATCACACATTTCTAGTGACAAACCACTCTGTCACCGCCCAAGGACACCGTTTTGGTCAGGTTTTCTCAGGCCGAGTGGACTCTAGACTGTAAAAGGAGTTGCTCTTCTCTGCCTCATTTGGAGTTAATGCCATGTAATGTGGTTTCTGGTTCCACTGCATTGCAACGTTGGTTTTATTTTGTTTCATTTTTTCATTCTTAAGCCATTCACTTGGTTTCTGATATTTGCTGTAAGAAGTTGTCCACGTCTCCTGTTCTCTAGACCTTCTTGTTTCCCACTTCTTGACTTCTTTTTTTTAGTTGTAGATCTTACTTTATTTTTCTGTCCAGGCCCTTTAGGCCTGCTCCCAACCCCTTCTAGGACCCACAGGTTATCAGTTGACGACTAGACTCTTTGCCTTGGCATCTGCTCTCAGGCTAGTTGGTGACAGGAGCAGACATTGCTTGACTCCTCCGGGATGACTTCCATCATCAGAAAGGCACCCCGAGCTGGCAGGGCTCCTGTCTTCCCGACTCTGCGCCCCAGATCTGTCCTGGTGCCCTCTTTTGAACCCCAGAGCCCTTTTCTAGGGAAACGGTGTCCACCTCTTGAGCTGGCAGGGCTCCTGTCTTCCCGACTCTGCCCCCCAGTTCTGTCCTGGTGCCCTCTTTTGAACCCCAGAGCCCTTTTCTAGGGAAACGGTGTCCACCTCTGAGAATCAGAGCACAAGAAGGCTCCTTGTGAGTCGTTCACAGTCACCTGACCCTCATTTTTCAGTTATGAAGCTGAGGCCCCAAGAGGGCATAGGTCATACACAGAGGAAATGAAGTAAGGACTTGACTGTAGCAGGGGCCTCCCAGGCCCGGGACCCTGCCCCTGTGCCTGGGTCCTTTCAGCATTTGGCCTTGTTTGGTCAAGCCATGAGGTCTTGGCTCTGATGCTGCATGAGCGGGCGCCGCACATGCCCCACTGAAGAGGCATTGGTCCTGCTGGGTGTGGTTTTGTGTTCTTTTTCCCTTCCACTCATACGATGTTTTAGCCATTAGATCAAAAATGGAAACGTTTTCTTTGCAAACAAAGGCTTCAGTAGTCAGATAACCAGAACTTTCCCCTGGCTTCCTTCCACAAATGTTGCTGACGTGATGGCTTTGGTTTGGGAGTGGGGTCCCCCTTTTCCTGAGTCCCTGGCAGACCGAGTCCGAGGCTCAGTCCTGTGTCCTGTCCCAAACAACCAGTGTCCGTACGGATTCCGGTTTGTGAGGAGGCCATTCATGCTGTGTAGGAGACAGATGTTAAACCGGGCCCCGCCTGAGCCCCGGTACGTCCCACCCCAAAGCAAGACAAGCCTGGTCTCCTTCCCCAGGCAAGAATTCAGCCCGGGCTCCTCCCTGCGCTTGGGTGTGGGACACCTGCCTCAGGTCTGAGTGTCTGTGTAAGCCCTGGTGCCCACAGAGGCCTGGCCACTGATGTGCATCCCCCTTGTCCCCCCTCCCATTTTCTCTCCCTTTAGGTCCTGGCTTGGCCTTCATTGCCTACCCGAAAGCCGTGACGATGATGCCGCTGCCCACGTTTTGGTCCATTCTGTTTTTCATTATGATTCTCTTGCTTGGACTGGATAGCCAGGTATGTATGAGTCCTGGGCTGGCCCTGGGGGAGCCTGATTCTGGGAAAGCCTCCTTATCCAAGCCATGAGGGGGTCCAACCCCTGCCCCGGCTCCAATCAGACTTGTAGCAGCTTCAGCCAGCAAGAGATCCTCCAGGACACCAGGCGTAGAAAAGGTTTCAAGACAGCAGCAAGAAAACGTCGGGCCCAAAGCTCGAGGCTGTCACCCCAGCAAGGGGAAAGGGACGACCAGGGGGTGTGGTTAAAATCAAGCCATAGATGAGAAATAGAAGGTCAAGACCCCAAAAGTAATGAAATGCTCTCCTGGAGCATCTGGGCAGGAAGGGACTGACATCACTGGGGCATGAGTTGATCAGTGTCACAAGTGGGGCAAGAGGAGTCTGACCCACACTCAGTGTCCTATGCTTCCCGGGGCAGTGAACTTGCCCCGACCAGTGCTTCATGCACAGCTCAGGCTGGGGAGCCTCGTCAGACCCGCCCTGTCCTCTGGCTGTCCTGACTTCTGCCTCTGGGGACAGGGCTCTTTCTATGCGGGGGTTGTTTCCTGTACTTCTGAACCCCACCTCCCATCCCTCCAGGGCTCGGGCCCCCACTGGAAGGCAACTCACTGCCAGGGCATGTTAGTGAGGGCCAGCGAGTGGCTACTCCTGGCTCTGCAGCAGCACAGGTCCAAGCCCGCCCACTGCTGTGTGACGTTGGGCAAGTTTCCTCCCCTCTAAGCCTCGGTTTTCTCATCTGGCAAATGGTTGTGTTTATACCTACCTTGCCTTGTGTGAAGCACCAGTCACAGTGCCTGGCATAGAGCAGTCGGTGGTGGTTGGAAGACAATTCACGTGACCTCCTGGGCCCCTTTCCCTGGAAATAGGTGTATTTTCATTGGGGCTTTGTTAAGATAACAGTTTAGAGCACGTGTCACTCCAGGAGTGGGGGATTACAGTATGCAGGTGGGTGGTCATGTGCCAAGGCCAGTCAGGGTCCTGCAGGTGGCACCATGCAGTCTAGTCACTGAGAAACAGGGATGAGGCAGGAGTCTGTGCAGTCTGGGTCGGGGGTCCCACTGCCCCATGGAAAGTCTGTGGTCAACTGGGACCCTGTGAGAGGCCGGAGCCTGCAGCCAGTTCAGGAAAGCCCTTCACTGCCCTCCCCAGGGGCCATGGCCTTCAAAGCCAGTGCACAGGGCGGGTCTCCGGGGACTCAGAGCTGAGTAGGAGGAAAAAATCTTAGAAGGTCAGGCAGAGGAGAGTGAGTCCAGAGAGAGGAGGCGGTCAGCTAGCAAGGTCAAGAACGGAGCGAGGGATTTGGCAGAGAGGGGACCAGGATTAGCGGAGAGGACAGAATGAAAACATTTGGGAGACTGGAAACAAAATACTTCTGTAGTTGTTGATAGACTCGAGCTGTGTAAACAAGCAAGAGGACGGACTCCATTAATCATCCCTCATCAATGAGTTCGGCCTTCAGAGGCCCTAAGCCAATGGTTTTTATAATGTCATGTAGAGCTCTAGGTGGAAGGAAAAAAACAAAAACAGAGGTTAATACGTGACAAGGCCTAACATCTCCACAGGCTCAAAACAGGCCACTTGGGCTTTGCCAGCTGCTTCCTGAGCCGGTGGAGGTGGTTATTCATTAGGTTTTGTCCCTAGCAGACAGCAGGGGCCTGGCTGAGGACCCGCACCTCTCTGCTGGGCCATGCAGCCGGCATGCTGAGGGGGGGGGGGCTCTCAAAGCCAGCCTCGGGGCGGGGGGGCGGCTCCTCCTCCTGCTTTGCAGAGCATGGACCTCAAGGCTCAAAGCAGTTAAGCGACCTGCCTGATATCACCCAAAACGAGGGGCAGGGGTGGGGACTCTCAGGCCCCTTCCTGGAGCCAGAGCTCAATGAGGCACCACGGGCGTCTGATGGCACAGGTTGGGCTGCTTCCTCCACATCTCTGTGCTAGTGAACTTGACAAAGGAGGAGGCTTTGCAGGTGCCAGTGACGTGCCACCTACACAGTCAGCACCAAGATGGACTCCAAGCCCCACTGTGTGAAGCATTCACCGGGTCCCAGGCCTCATGCCAGGCTTTTTATGTGCATGTGGGGGTTAAAATATACATAACATTAAATGTACCATTGTAACCATGTTTAAGTGCATAGTTCAGTGGCATTAAGGACTTTCACATCGCTGTGCTACTGTCACCACCGTCCATCTCAGAACTTTTCCATCTCCCCAAACTGAAATTCTATCCCCATTAAACAACAACTCCCCGTCCCATATCCCCAGCCCTTCTCCTGGCTTTTTGTACATTAGCACCTTAATCTGCAGTGTCCTGATGCCTGGGGACTACTATCACCCTTTCTACAGCCGAGGAAACTGAGACTTAGAGAAGCCTTCCCTTTGAATTCCCCCAAAATAGCTTCCTGGCACGGAGGTGCAGAGATCCAGGCAGAGGCTTCACGCCAGCATCGGTGTGTTCCAGGGAGTGTGACCCTTCACTCCTCAGGGGTCCCTGGCATTGGCGTGAGCTCACTCCCTGTCCTAGGAGCCAGCATGTGTGTTTCTTGGTGAGATGGGGTGGGGAATTCACCCACGTGGTGCAAATGCCTGTTGATATCTGGGCTGCCCAAGGGGGACAGCATTTGTGAACAAACAGCTCTAGGAGAGGAGAGTGGGAGCCTCCCCTCCCCCACACCGGGATCTCACCCAGCCCAGCCCCTGATGTGGGTTAACAGTAATCGCCTAGCTGCCAATTCACTCTAATACTTTCAGATCTTTCTCGATACCCCTGCCAAGCAGGGCAGATCCTCCCATTTACAGAGTAGGACACAGGCTTGGAGAAGTCAGGGTCACATAGCTGTTAAGTGAGGGCGGCCCAGGAGGCTGGTGGAGGGGGGTGGTGCTCTCTAGAAGTGCAGGGAACTTGGAAATGAGGGTGTCTGAGCTGGTCTTGGCCCTGACTCACAGTGACACTGTAGCCTCTTGTCTTTAATTTCCCCTCTTCAAAAAAGGAAAGAAACTTTGTTTTAAACTTCTTTTGAAGCTTAACATTTGAGCTGCAGGTTTGCTATCATTCAGTTGCTATTTAGGCTCAGAAACCACTCAGCTGACACATCAATTGGAGGTCAGAAAAGCATCCCCTTCTCTTTTGGGCCCCTTTCCCTGATTCCGGGCTCCACAGTGTCATCTCCGGCCCCCTTCAGCCCATGAAAAGGATTTTCTTCTTATGTCCCTTTCCTTGATCCTCCTGTGAGGTGTCCCAAAGGAGGAGGTGGTTGGATTTGTCTTGTTAGATGTTTCTTGCTGGAGAAACAACCTTCCCCAAAGCCTATCCCAGATAGAACAACAGATGGGTCAACATTTTTAACTTTTAAAGGAGTCAAATCGGCCTTAGAGGGTGTGTTGGTTGGCAGGGCAGTTTGAGTGTAGCCAAATTCAAAATGCTTCTGTGTGCCCTTTAGCCCTGAAGTTCACTTCGGAGGCTGCTGCAAATACACGTGCACACATGCCTAAAGGCAAATGGGGCCAGGAGCTGCTGCCTGCGCAGGCACAACAGACGTAGCAGACGTCTGGAACAGTCAGTCCGGCATCAGTTAGATCAGTGGTACCTGGCCACAGGCTGGAGTTTTATGCCATCTTTTTAAAAACGAGGCAGCTGTCTATGTAATGATATGGAACAGTCTCCAGGATAAATTGTTAGGCACAAAGATGGGAAGACTCAGATTGAGAATCATCCCAGAGCATGACCTATGGAGGGGACTTTTCAAATCAGCTTCCTTACCATGGGAATCCAGCAGTGGGATCCTGGAGTCACAGGCAGCATGTGGCTTACACACATGGGCATGCGTGCATGCATCCCCAAAGGGTGAAAAACTACTGTGTGAATCTGACCTGAACCTACCTCCTTTCTACTGATGTGGAAACTGAGGCCCAGGCGTGCCCCGGGTTATCCAGCAAGGGAGTGCTGAGGTCTACCACTGATGGGGAAACTGAGGCCCAGGCATGCCCCGGGTTATCCAGCAAGGGAGTGCTGAGGTCTACCCATTTGTCACGTGTTTGCTGAGCAGCCACAAGTGTCTGGCCGGGCTGGGCACTCAAGGGCCAGATATGAGTGTTACTGATGTGGAAACTGAGGCCCAGGCGTGCCCCGGGTTATCCAGCAAGGGAGTGCTGAGGTCTACCCATTTGTCACATGTTTGCTGAGCAGCCACAAGTGTCTGGCCGGGCTGGGCACTCAAGGGCCAGATATGAGTGTGGCACCACCTTTGCCTTCAGAGAGGACCGAGACACAGGGCGGGGGGGGAGGGGATTGGGGAAGGTGTTGTCACGGCAGCACACAGGCGCCACGATCGGGCAGGGTGGAGGGTCAGCACTGGCTTCAGAGAAGCGGTCGTTCTCCAGCTGATCTTAGATGATTAGGGAAAGGCATTCTGGGGACAGGAACAGCCTAAGAAAAATGCACAGGTGCAGACCACCACGGCTTGCCACACGGTACAAGGTCTGGCTCCAAGGAGCGGAAGGTGGCCTTGCCGGGCAGAGCCCTGAGGGACCAGGCTCTCACGTCTGCGGGCGACTCCTGACTCGAGCCAGTCTCTCCTGGTCCTGGCCGCACTGCACGAGCCCAGGCTGTCCTCTGAGCAGCGGGGGGCACTCACCGGCTCTCCTCTCCTCTCTTCTCCTCCTTAGTTTGTTGAAGTTGAAGGACAGATCACATCCTTGGTTGATCTTTACCCATCCTTCCTAAGGAAGGGTTGTCGTCGGGAAATCTTCATCGCCATCGTGTGTAGCATCAGCTACCTGCTGGGGCTGACGATGGTGACAGAGGTAGGTGGCTCGCTCACCCTACACGCCCTTTTTTCCTGTTGCCATGGCAAGATTGCTGCCACCTACTGCCCTTGGTCCCCCTGTCCTGAAAGACATGGGGAAGTTGCACTTCAGCCAAAATCCATTTTAACAACAGCTCTGTTCACCCAGGGCTGTGTACAGTGGCCTTTGTCAGGCCTGAAAGGGTTGAGACACAGGGTAAATTCAGACCTCCCGGTAAAGCCCGCAGGCAGTGCCATGTAAACATCACTGCCTTGCAGGTCGCTTGCCGTGCAGCCAGGCCTGCAGGCGTGTGGGCATCTG
>NW_007726296.1:726191-740464 GCF_000696425.1 Galeopterus variegatus | reverse complement strand
ACACAGGGCGGGGGGGGGAGGGGATTGGGGAAGGTGTTGTCACGGCAGCACATAGGCGCCACGATCGGGCAGGGTGGAGGGTCAGCACTGGCTTCAGAGAAGCGGTCGTTCTCCAGCTGATCTTAGATGATTAGGGAAAGGCATTCTGGGGACAGGAACAGCCTAAGAAAAATGCACAGGTGCAGACCACCACGGCTTGCCACACGGTACAAGGTCTGGCTCCAAGGAGCGGAAGGTGGCCTTGCTGGGCAGAGCCCCAAAACAAGCCAGAAAAAAGAAAGGTAATTGTACTAGGAGGAAAATGGAAGCCTAGTATCAGGCCCAGGTATGCTTTCTCCTGCACCCCTCCCCACGTTCTCTCCAGGAAAGGGTCACATTTAATGATCACCCCCAAACCTAATCTCAAGGCTTCACTTCACTCCTCTTGCTTACCAGAAGTAAAAATGTCTTTCTGGAGGTGTCTGTGAGAAAACTTTCCTGAGAGTCAGATCACAGGTCCTCACACTGAGCTGCTAGGTATCACTGGAGGCTCCTGTGTCGGCCACACTAGCTTCAAAGCACCTCTTTGGAAGCAGCCCTCAGCAGACCTGTCATTTTGCTAAGACGTGTTGTTTTGCTTTCATTTTTCTGTCTGTGTATGTTTTTAATTAAATTTGTCAAACATGAAGTTGAGCATCTTTTTATACATTTATCTGGTCATCATAGGCTTTGATAATTTTTCTCTTGGGTGTTTTATTTCTAATTGATATGCCAGAGCTCTTTGTATATGAAGGGGATTAGGGACCAAATAACAAATCAACCTTCTCTGTGGCTTTTTCCTTCACAGGGTGGCATGTATGTGTTTCAGCTCTTTGACTACTATGCAGCTAGCGGTGTATGCCTTTTGTGGGTTGCATTCTTTGAATGTTTTGTTATTGCCTGGATATATGGTGAGTATAGTCTTTTGCATATCCTTTTTCAAATTTCTCCTTTGGGCCTCTATACTTAAAAGCTTCAAAAGCAGAGAATTCTAATGGGAATTCATTCTGAGTTGAACAGAAAGGCCCTCTCTACCCAGACTACACAAAAAATATCATGGCAGCCACTGTCTAGATTCTCCCTGTGCTGACAGTGCAAGGTGTGGCTGTATGTTCTGACAAACACAGAGTTGGTTTTGCAGGGTCACCTATGATTACCTACTCTGGGTTCTAGGAGTGGTCCGTTTTCCCCTCCTTCAGACCTTGGATTGGCCACACTAGGATCTGGGGTCTGCCTAAGGTTGCCAGAAAAATTCAAGATGTGCAATTACATTTGAATTTCAGATAATTTCAGATGAATGTCTGCCACAGTTGGATCTATATGATGTGGAGATACAAAGGCCTGGATCAGGTCCCAGAGACCCCCTCATGGCCTTTGAGCCCCTGCTGTGTCATTCCCAGGGCTGATGCTGGCCTTGGACACTGTGTCACCACATGTCCAACTCTGTCCCTTGCAGGCGGTGATAGCTTTTATGATGGTATCGAGGACATGATCGGCTATAGGCCCGGGCCCTGGATGAAGTGCAGCTGGGCTGTGGTCACTCCAATTCTCTGTGTTGTAAGTTCTCTCCTGCCCTGGCGCTGGGTAGTAGCCTTTTCTCCCTGGGGCTCGACTTTTTCACCTGCCAAACCATCTTTCATTCGGCATCTGCTAAGGGCAGGCTGCAGTAAACCCAGGTTCATCTCTGCTTGGGGTGAGGAGGGAGAGCAGGCTGCTCCAGAAGGTTACCTTGCATTGGGTTTTGAAGGATGAGTAGGAGCTTGTCAGGAAAAGAAAACAGGAAGGGCACTCCTGGCAGAGGAACCAGCCTACGCAAAGGCGGGGGGGACGGTGTCTGAGGCATGTCAAAAAGTCCAACCATGGAGAGCACAACCTTTTCCCATCCCTTCTAGGGCTTGTCGGCTCAGTGGGGTTCACTGGTTAAGTTAGGGAGCCTCTGGGATGTCGAGTGGAGAGGTCATAGACATTGGAAATGTGGCGCTTCCATGGCAGGGTGGGGTAGTGGCTTAGAGGACAGGTTCCAGCAGAGAGATGCTCTGGGCTCCCAAGGACAAGGCCCCCAGGGCAGTGGAGTGGCTCACTGCTCCGCCCACGAGGCTTCTCTCCCGCTGCCTCAGACCTGGCCTTGGCACATGCCCACGTGCTCCGCCTCCAGGTTCCACTCCGAAGCGTGGCAGATGGGAATTCCTGGGCAGCAAAAGCTGCTTACCCGTCGGAGTTTGAAACCAGTCATGCGCTTTTGAGCTTATTGCTGGGGAGACAGCACCTGCCGAGCCATTGTCAGCCAGACTAAGTCAACGTCGCTGTTAACTCACTGTGTGACCTCACGCAAGTTACTTTCCTCTCTGGGCCTCAGTTTCTCCACTTGTAAAATGAGGAGACTCTGAAGTGCGACTCGTGGCAGCTGACAACTTTAGACTGTTACCATTATTATTTAATGATTATGGCCTTTTCTTCCAAGGTGAATATTTTCCCCCACAGAAAAAAAGTAACCAGAGCAGCTAGGAACCACAATTGGCAAGTTTATCGCTGGAGGTGAATTTGGTTGGCTCAAGCCTGCGTTCTCATCCTCACTTAACATTTGCCTGGTTTTTGAGCCCATGCTAATGGCCCGTGGCCATCAACGTCCATGAGTGGTGGGGTGGGGTCAGCCCTGAGTCTCGAAGCCTGGGCAGAGTCCTCCTTTTCCCCTGAGAAGAGCAGCTGAGGCTGGCTGGGGTCACTGCGGTTTGACAGGAAGACGAATCTATTTAAAACAGAACCAGTGACAGGGACGGGAGGCACCTACTTATGCCTGGCCCTGCCTTTGCTGCTGGGCCCTTATGTGTGGGGCGGTGGCAGACGGGGTGAGTCCCAGGTGAGGGCTGCTCTGGGCTCTCCCAAGCCTGAGGAAGCTCCAACCAGGACCCGCCCACACCACTGTCCTGCTCCAGGAGGGTGACGTCATCCTACCTCCCTGGAATGTAGCCTGTCTCTGATCTGTCCAGTGCCTCAGGGAGGGAGAGAGAAGGAAACTGAGGGTCAGAGTGGAGACGGTCACTTTGTGGGTAAATTCAAGACAACCCGGGCTCTAATTTTCTCCAGAAGCAGATACCCTGGGCCCCCAGCCAGCCCTCAGTGCTCTTCTCAGAGGGGAAGGTGGATTTTGCACGGGCTTCAAGGCTCAGGACTGACCTCCCTGC
The DNA here is from genome assembly GCF_000696425.1 of Galeopterus variegatus. Lineage (NCBI taxonomy): Eukaryota > Metazoa > Chordata > Mammalia > Dermoptera > Cynocephalidae > Galeopterus > Galeopterus variegatus. The sequence goes on along the minus strand of NW_007726296.1, from coordinate 737,264 downwards.
CATGCATGGACGCTGATGGCCACAGGCAGGTAGCATGGGCTCAGGGCCGGGCAGTGCTCGCTGCTCAGGACAAGCCCCAGGTCCACACCCTGTCCTGGGGGCTGGGCCTGGGGCTCGCACCACTGCCCATGGCTCAGGGATGGAGAGGGGTGGGTGGCAGTGAGGGAGGGGAAGGAAAGCTTTCATCCATGCCACTAGGATTTACCTGCACCAGGTATGAAAGACACGTGTGTTAAAGACAGCCTGGGGCTCGCACCACTGCCCATGGCTCAGGGATGGAGAGGGGTGGGTGGCAGTGAGGGAGGGGAAGGAAGGCTTTCATCCATGCCACTAGGATTTACCTGCACCAGGTATGAAAGACACGTGTGTTAAAGACAGACATGGGGGCCTGCCATCAGACTCAGGCTCTAGCGGGGAGATGACTGCTGCAGAGATGCTTATAGCCATGTGCTCTGGGAGGAAAAGTCCGGGTGGGGCCTGGGCAAGTAAGCCAGGGCCATCAGAGCTGGAGTAGGATGAGGAGAAGGCAGGGGAAAAGAGGGCCAGGCCGAGGGGACAGCCTGTATGAAGGCCCTGAGGTAAGTGGCTGACCAGCGGGCAAGACTTCAGGGTGGCTGGAGTGCAGACATGGAGGAGGAGGCGGGGGGATGGAGGCACTGGGGAGCCACAGAAGGATTTTGAACAGGGAATCAACTCAGCCAGATTTGCCCTGGGGGGAGATCCTTTGGCCGCAGAGGAGGGTAGGAGGCATAAGCCAGCCCCTCCAAGGAGAGACACTCTCCCTTCCGGTTGGGGCCTGCCCTGGTCCCAGAAGCCCCCCACCCTTTGGTGTCCAGGACCAGCCCCCTGACTGCTTCTGTCTCTCTGCAGGGATGTTTTATCTTCTCTCTTGTCAAGTATGTCCCCCTGACCTACAACAAAGTCTATGTGTATCCCACCTGGGCCATCGGGCTGGGCTGGAGTCTGGCCCTGTCCTCCATGATCTGCATCCCCTTGGTCATCGTCATCCGCCTCTGCCAGACGGAGGGACCACTCCTGGTGGTGAGCTTGCAGCCCTGAGGTTGGGGTAGGCCAAGGCCGGCCATTGGTTTGCTGTGTGACCTTGGGCAAGTTACTTGCCCTCTCTGAGTCCTAGACCCTTTACAGGCCTGATGGAGGGTTGAGATTGTGGAAAAACAGGAACAAAGTACATTTCACGTGGGAGAAGGCTTTGTGGTGACAGTCAAAACAGGCCTGTGGGCCGAGAAGGAATTAGCCAAGTAGGGAGTGTGAGAGGAAAGGTGGTCCCGGTATGGGGCAGAGGAAAGAGCGATGAGGCTAGAGAGGTGACAGTGGCTTTGGATGACAAGCTAAGAGCTGGGGCTTTATCCCAGGAGCAGTGGTCTGGTTTCTGCAGCGGTGACACAGGAGGTGGGAGCCTGGGAGGCAGGCTGAGCTCCACCTGCACGCCTTCCCTCAGTCTGTGCCAAGTCCGGGACGAGCCCAGCATGCAGAGCCGGTCCCCAGCCCCAGTGACTGTGGGCTGCTGCCCCACGGGCCCTCCACACCCCGCCTCCTCTCAGAGATTCTTCTAACGATATGAGCGATTCCAAGCCCTGGCAAGGGCCAGGGCTCTTTCCAAGAAATTTTTTTCTTAGAATCTCTCTTAACCTTTAGGCTTGGGCCACCTCCAAGACTGCACTGTTTTGTTCTGGGCTATTTTATTGTTATTCTCCTTTTAAAATCTGGAGCCAGGATGTCCTGGGGCCCTGGCTCCCCCTTGGGCTGGGTTGCGTTTCCTCCTGGGCAGGGGACTGGCCTGGAGGTGGTGTTGGTAGGGGGAGCGGGGAAGGGGAGACAGGAAATAGGCAGGGAGGAAAACTGGAAGCTGGGGTCTGTCTGAGCAAGGCCCCTGGGGTATTCCTGGAGTATTATATTTTTTCACAGGACACAGGGCAGGACCTCAGTATTCAGCCAGAATACTGAATGGCCCTATCAGTCGTTAAAATACTAAAATATCGAGCCTGAGGACGGATGGGTAATAGCTACTGCCCTGAGCCTTCTAGGTGACCCCCTAAATATCCCATGCCAACCCATTGTCCCCGAATTTCCAGAATGTCTTTGCCACCCAGAAACTAAAAGGTTAAATTGAGGCACAGCAGGGGGGTGTCTAGAGGTCTGTTCTGATTGGTCAGTGTCTCGGCAATTACATATCACTGGTTGCGGGGACACCTAATGGGTCACTAACTTAGTGTCCCTTCGAAACCTAATTTTGACACATTGGTCCAGCCCAAGTTTAGAGGTTTGGTGAGAGTGGGGTTAGCATGGGGAGAGGGGTGGGGGGAGGGGGACTGGCGGAGGGTGGGTTCACCCTACACTCTCACCCTCTCCGTATCTGTCAGCCTGGCTTAACCAAAGCTGCCTCCTCTGAAGGAAGTTGACCCACCACCTGTTTTTGTTGCCCCGTGTGCCCCTCAGGGGCTTCCACATGCCTGGGTTGCCAAGGTGTCCTCCCAGCCATAACCCTGTCTCTGAGCGAGGTTCTGGCCACCCTAGATCTCTATGCCTGGAGTATTCCAGTTGAGGCCAAGACCCTGGAGAGACAGAGCCCCGGGTGTCTGCCTCTTGGCCTTGGCCTCTGCCTCTGTCCCGCTTCCATTTTGCATGGCCTATTGCCCAGATGCCCAGAGAAGCAGAGTGGTGAAAGGGGACCAGGCAGGCCGTGTGGGCCAGGCCAGGAGCAAGCCACAGAAGGCATGCTGCGTCCACAGCAGGCTGCCCACGCCCTGAACCCTGGCCACTTATCACCAGGAGTGGACATGGGCCTGGAGTTGCCAGATCTTGCCACTTTTCAAGGGAAAATGGAAAACTGGGTTTTTTAATGAAACATTATAGCTTTTAATAGGCAGCTTTTAAAAAATCTGTAATGTACCCAAATCGAATGTAAATGCCTAGAAAGAAGGCTATTTTTTCTTTTCAACTGCTGGCCCTCTTAAGTCTCCGAGTGGACACTTGGCAGGAGGCAGGCTGCAAGGCAGGAGCCCTGAGTCCAAGTCCCGGTTCCGCCATTGATTTTCTGGGTGTCCTTGGAGAGGGTTCTTTCCCTCAGTGATTCCAAGATCAGGCAACCAGCTGGGAAGACAAACTCACCAGACCCAGAAGTGATCTGAGAATTCTCATGCAGCCTGGCCTCTGGCTCCTCTCTTGGAAGGTGCTGCTCCAATGCAAGCAGTTGTCTCCAAGCCCTTAAGACACAAGCCCTGTGGGAAGAACTAGATGCCTACGGGGAACTAGGGGAGATCTGTCTGCGAAAAGGCAGGAAATGCAGCTTGTGGGAGGCTCAGGAGTTTGGAGTTTCTCCTTGAGGAAGGTGGGAGCCATGGGAGATTTAATACAGTTATCCAACCTAGGGCATATAAATTGCAGAAACTTGGCTGCTTTGCAAGTCAGAAATCAGAGGGAGGGAATCACAGGATTGCATATTTCAGCTCCTTAGGGGAAAGAAGTCAGTGCGTGGAGATTGTGAGTCCTGCCCAGAGTCAGGGTCTAGCAGGACTGTAAAAGCACCTTAGTTCAACTCCTTTATTTCCAAAAAGGACAAAAAACGGGAGGTTCGGAGAGGGTGGTAGTTTGCCAAAGAAGAAACAGCACATTAGCAGGTTCAGGAGGAAGACAGATGGCCTGGTGAACCAGGTCGCCTGATTTCCCTCGCCACTCCTGTCCTCTTCCTTCTCCAGAGAGTCAAGTATCTGCTCACCCCAAGGGAACCCAACCGCTGGGCTGTGGAGCGGGAGGGGGCCACACCCTACCAGTCTCGCACAGTCATGAACGGCGCTCTCATGAAACCCACCCACATCGTCGTGGAGACCATGATGTGAGCTCTCTCGGGTCCACGGGCCGACTGCTTTCCTGCTGTTTACTAACATTAGATTCTCATAGGACCAGGTTTACAGAGCTTTATATTTGCACTAGGTTTTTTTTTTTTAATTGTCACAGAAAATGTTCCCTTGTATGTGTGTGTATTGTGCGTGTGTGTATTTTGTTTTGATTTGGGGGTATTTTATATAAAAAGAAAACCCACGGGCAGTTGTCCAGGGAGAGGCAGAGCTTTCATACTGAATTACATGTATTTTATGGGAACTTGGTAAATTTTTCTTTGTATTTTTTTGTTTTTTACACATAACTATATATACACTTAGAGATTGTCATACATTTTACCACTTGAATTGATCTTCTTGCCAGCAATAGATCTCATTTTCAAAAGCNCTGTTTACTAACATTAGATTCTCATAGGACCAGGTTTACAGAGCTTTATATTTGCACTAGGATTTTTTTTTTTAATTGTCACAGAAAATGTTCCCTTGTATGTGTGTGTGTATTGTGCGTGTGTGTATTTTGTTTTGATTTGGGGGTATTTTATATAAAAAGAAAACCCACGGGCAGTTGTCCAGGGAGAGGCAGAGCTTTCATACTGAATTACATGTATTTTATGGGAACTTGGTAAATTTTTCTTTGTATTTTTTTGTTTTTTACACATAACTATATATACACTTAGAGATTGTCATACATTTTACCACTTGAATTGATCTTCTTGCCAGCAATAGATCTCATTTTCAAAAGCAATTCTTTGGTGCTTGTGTAGCTGGTAAAAGTTCTGCCCAAGAAACACAGGGTGGAATTTTCTCGGGACAGCAGATCCATCTTAAAGCGTAGTACCTTCCAAAGCCTGGTTCAGGAGGAAGAAAACCACAGGGAGAGGCCCACCCTCCCGAGCCAGTGGGGCAGGAGAAACAAGGGCCATGAGGAGACACCTCATTCTGCGTGTCTTAGCCAAGAAGAGAGATGCCAAAACAATGAACCACCCCGCAAATAAAAGGGACTGAGTAACACCAAAAGATGAAGCCTACAGCACACACTTGATTCTAAGGGTAGTAGAAACTGGTGCAGCAGGAGCAAAATCCCACCCTTTTATTTTGAGATCGAAGGTGGATCGTCAGTAGGACTGTCAGAACCATTGGTCTGAGAGGGCTGGCAGGAGGGGGCTCGGGTTTGGGTGCCCCCAGGAGGCTCACTACTCGGCCTTGCAAGGGGGGGTTGAGACAGGGGAGGCCACAGTCTTTCCTGGGACATTCCAGGCAGAGACCTGCATCCAGCCCCGCAGGAGCTGGGGTCTCGGGGCTCAGAACTTCACACGGGATGGGTCTTTTGCGTTGGAGTGGGGTCATGGAGGGTTGTGGTCCTGCCCCACACAGCATCTCCAACACCTCTGGAAACTGCCTGCAGGAGGGACAAGAGGTGAGGCAGGGAAGGGAGTAGACTGAAGGATGCGGGTCCTGGGGAGGGGCGCTTTTCTCTCCTTACCTCCCTACCTCCAGCTCTGTCCTCTTCTCCCAGAGGTGGGGAGACTCCTGCCGAGCTCTCGTCAGAGAGGCCAGCCCAGGGCCACCCGGGCTCTAGCAAGGAGTGCCAAGAGCAGCTTTTGAGGTTGGATCTTTGAGTCACGTGAAATGCTCCCCAAATTCTCCCAGTGCAGGCATAAGGGCAGCCCTTGTCAGTGACTTGGGATCTAACAAAGTTCCTCATTTCAAACCCCCTGCAGTAACTGGTGTCAGACATTTCACCATGTGGGGACCGAGCAGAGAAGGCAAAGGAGAATTTTCAAGGAGGTTGGGATTGTCCAGGGGTCTGGGACCTCAGCACTGGCGTGTCCTTACACAGAGCAGAGTTCCTCTCTGAACCAGGAGAGAAGGGGCTGCACCTTTAAGATCCACCCACTTGGACCTAAACTGTGCCATTTGAACAGTCACTTCCAAGTTCAGAGTCTAAAGTAAACCGAAACATTGTCACACACACAGGCAGTGGCTGCCTCGGTGCGGAGTGGAGGCCGGCGTGGGCTTCCAGAGCAGGGGCTCTCGGGATCCTGGAAACCCCCTCCCCACATTTGGGAGCGGGAGGAGCCTCTGGTGTCCCCCCTCCCTAAAGACAATTCTGAACCTTTTGTCTTTGGCAAGTGTACACCTTTCACTGTGTCCAAAGCTATATACTCTGCCAAACAACACCCAGTCCTATTCCAAACCATCAACAATGTGTTCCTATTTTTCTATGTGTTTATGGTCCCTGTTGTGTCTGATTTGATTTTACTGTTTTTTCCCTATTTTTAATGGGTAGCAATGTGACCTGTTTTCCTTGTCTTATGTAACTGTAGTAAACTAACCACAGTCAATGACTGGGGACAGGTGACATGCGGGGAAGAGGGGGCTTGGCAAGCAGTGGCTACCTGGGCATTTGTGGTCATTTCTGTCTCCATCTCCTCTCCAGGGCTCATACCCCGTTACAGTATTTCGGGTTGGTAGACAAATAGCAGCATTTTGGAAATGGCCTGAGGAAGCCTCTTCTTATAAGATTCCCAGACCAAATTCTAGACCAAAGACACATGCAGACCAAGTCCCTAAACCCCACCTGGAAGGAAGGTCGGCCACCTTCCCCAAGCCCATTCCTCGACAATCTCCTGAGTCACCTGTCTCCAGTTCTGATCCCTCTTGCCCAGCCCCTGGGGCTCTTGTGTCTCTGCAGAACTTGGCTCTGTGCATACAATGTGTAACGATGCTTGACTTTCATGTCTCCATATAAATGAAACTTTTCATTAGAGCCCGTGACTCTGGTCCACCTGTGTCTGGAGAATGGGCAAAGTCCTCTGCCTGTTCTCTGCTTGGGATGGGTCAGAAATTCTGATGCCTGAACATAGCCCAGCCAGCCAAATCTGGAAAGGAAGCGAGGGAGGTGTTTAAAGCATTTTTAGTAAGATGGAATGGGTGAATCTCAGCCAGGGAGATGCTTCATTGAGATCGGCGTGTTAGTCACCACAGTACAGAGTCCCCAGCTGTCAGTGAGGGAAAGACCTAAACAGCCCCTCATCCAAAGCCCTCATCTTAAAGGGAAAACTGAGGCCCACAGCAGGGAAGGGACTTTGGCACCACGAGTCAGGAATGAAAACGGACTTTCTTGAGTTGGCTGAGCTGCAGGTTCTCCAAGGTATGTGCAGTGAGGGGCGAGTGTGGGACCAGGGCTGAATCCAAGTAGGTCTCAAGGTTCTTCCTGACAACCAAAGATAAGCCTCTATGAAAAAGGAAACGCCCAGCCCCACTGCTCAGGGATGAGGTGAGCTGCACCATCGCCCTCTGACTGACCTCATGGGCCAGTTGGACCCTGAGCTGTGGCCTCAGGTAGGAGAGGCAGGCACCTGTTTACCCTGGCCCTGCATGGGGACTTCTTCCTCCCAGCAGCCCTCCGTGAGCTAGAAATTGAGATTCCTCTTTGCACAAGAGGAGACTGAGGCCCAGAGAAGCCAGTTGATGTGCCAGACCTTTAGGCAGGATTTAAATGAAGGCCCCCAGGGCTCCAAACTTAGCCTGAGGCCAGGTAGGAAATTCCCAGGCAGCAGAAGGAGCCATGGGTGGTTCCCCCCAGGACACCCCTGGGCAGTGTGCAGCTCCCTGTCTGTGCCGCCAGTCCCTTGTCCTCACCCAGGTGCCACCACACAATGGCCTACGACCCAGCCAGCAGCTCCTAGCACTGCCTCTCCTAATGGGGAAATGCTCTGGGCAGCTGGTCTAAGACAGAGGCATCTTATTCCCCCCACCCAAGACTCAGACACAAGCCAGGAAAGACCCAAGAGAAACCCTCTCCAGGTGGCCAGAGGTTCCATCTATCCCTCAGACTCAGGGGCAGGCGATCCCAGGCCGGGCTGTGCGCGTGGATGCTGCAAATACCACTGTGTGCAAAGACCCAAGTACAAAACCACAAGACAAAACGAAACACCCAGATAGCAAATCCTGTAGAGAGGTGGGCAACCTGGAAGCCAGGGACAGCATCTGCCCCTCCCCTGTGCCTGACCTTCATAGTACATCCTGTTTTATAGGAAGCTGTTTTTCATTGTTCTCTTGTGGGTGTCACTGCAGACGTGTTCTGGCGTGTTCCTGAGGGAGGGAGCATCTTGTTATTTCTTTGGCTGCAAATTGAGATGTTGGCTCCATGTTGTTATTTTGTTTTTTGGATTTTTTTACCCATTTAATCTTCCGGTCCCTAGCAACTGTGACTCTGTATTTAGCACAAGAGAAACCTGAGAACGTGGGTCTTGCCTCCTTGCAGAAATATGTCTGGCTCATCAGGACGTTTTTTTAAAGCTTCAGAATATTTTTAAGATATTTTAAACTTTTGTAAAAAAATAAAAAACAAGTCAACCAACAAGAGACTTTTCTGAGGAGGATATTTGTATTTGAACAAGATGCTTGGTGTATGATTCAGTCTTGCAGTATACACGCTTTTGTGTGTAGATGTTTTATGATATGAATCCCTGCATTTTGCAGGGCTGTTTTCCCTCATTTGCTTTTTAGATAAATATGTATATCAATATTTTAAACTCATCTTTGCTTTTTTTTAGAGGAGTTTGTAATCACCTTATAACATGAAAATAAACATTTCCTTTTTAAAATCCAACACGTGTGAGTTCTGTTTTGGTGAGGCTGTTTTTCCCCATGTTTGGCAAGTGCTTTTCAGTTTATGAAGGGCTTTCAGTCCAGCACCAGGATGCTCCTCAAAGGTACGTATGATCATCCAGAGTTCGAGATCCTGAGGCCAAGGCTCACAAAGAGGAAAGGGTTACAGCAAGTCCGTGAAAGAGTCTATTCGCACCCAGCTCATGGGCTTCTGGCTCTGCTCTGGCTGGTTCCACTGATTCTGCCTGCCCTGAGCAGCTGGGAGGCCTGGCACCAGTCACCTGAGCCTCAGTTTCCCCATCTGGAGTAAACCATAGTCTCCATGAAGGCTACATGCGTGATTAGAGGTGCTGTGGCTTCTTTACCATCTTTTCCAGCCTCAGCTTACTTATCCTGCTGAAAGTGTAGGAAGGGGATGTGGGGAGGGGAAAGGGCAGGGAGAGGCTAACCTAGTTGCCCTTCTCCCTTCCCTCCCCGACTAGGTGCAGTCCCTTATTAATGCCCAGCTAGGGCTCTGTGGGGTCACAGAGCAGGTTGCTGTTTGGAGCAGCCTTCTAGCCAAGTGGCCCCACCACCCTTGTGAGTGGACAAGAATTGGGAACCTGTTGGGTCCTCTTCCCCAACTTCCCAAAGTTTTTCTCAGTAAGTCATTACTGATAGATGAAGTGAGAATAAACCACCACCCACCACCTATTTTCTGGCTGTCTCTTGCCTTTCTAATGGCCTCGTCGACCTCCTTCCTCCCTCCCTCCTCCATGTGTTTTGGCCGTGGGGCTTGTGTTCAAATCCTGCTCCATCCTTTACTAGCTGTGTGACCTTAAGCAAGTTATATGACCTCTCTGTGCGTTTCCTCACCTGTGATGTCGGGATGATAATAGAGCCCACCTCCGAAGTCTGTTAGGAGCATGTCCACGAGTTCTTGCAGAGAGCTCAGCACAGAGCCTGGTGCACGGCTGTGCTGTATGAATGGTGCTGCCTGCCTCAGTCTTGCCCCTGCTTACACACCTCCTGAGACGGTGCTCACTCCCATCCTGCACAGCTGATGGGAAGAATCTCTTCCTCTGCTCACACAGAGCTGTGGTCCCCCAGTATGGCCCAGCCCTGCCCTCTGGGCCCTAGAACCTCCCAGCTAACCCTGCCCTGGATGCCCTCTGGAGACTTGGCAGCAGCCAGACCCCTAAGCTGTCCTCCTGACCCCTTTCTTCTCCACCCAGGCTAAAGGGGTGCCACACAGCAGACCCACTACTCACCTGCCTCAGTGGCTTCCCCTTGCACATAGAATAAAACCTATACCCCCTGCCCAAGCCCTCACAATCAGGCCTGCGGCCTCCACCCCAGTCTCCAAGCCCCTTCCAGGCCTCCCTTCTCTTTGATGAACCTGCCGAATCCAGTCCTACCTCAGGGCCTTTGCACTTGCCATGCCCTCTGCCCGGGATGCTCCTCCGTGTCTCCACAGGGATGGCTCCCATCCTCAGGTCTCATCACAAATGTCACCTTTTCAGAGAAGCCCTTCCTGACCCCCTGAGCTAAAGCCCCTCACCCCAGTCACGCTGTCCCATTACTCATTTTTTGTTTGTGTTCATTGCATTTTATACCTCCTGAAATAGTTTTATGATTTGCTTGCTTGTTCATTGTTTGTCTTCCACTAGAAAATGCAGATGGACCTCAGTCTGTCTTGTTCATATTGTATGCCCAGGGGCTACATGATGGGTAGCAAATGGCAGACTTTTTGAGTGAATGAATGAATGAATGAATCAATCAATCAATCAATCAAAGTTAGGTAAGATGTCCTGAGATGCACACACAAACTGGCTCTTGCCAAACCATGATAAAAAATAAAAATAAAAAAAGCAAACACCCTACTCTAGGTGCATTTAAATAATTTTATTTTAAAAAATCATCCCAGTAGCATCCCCCGCAAGTCACTGCAACTCCTGGTGGGACAAAGATTTACACGTGGGCCCCAAACAGACCACAAAACGGCCTTTGCAAGGCAGCCCCTTGGCACGTTGTGCTTCCCGAGAGCCCTAAGAAAACCCCACGTAGAAAAATACTTTACAAGGAATATGCTCTAATCTCAGCCAGAGAAAAATACAGCTTTGGGGGGGTTGGAGGTGAGGGGAACATGTCACAGAGGCTGTACCCAAAATGCATAGGCAGGCAGGACACTCACTGGGGAGGGGTATCAGGAACCGTTAAGTCTGGGATCAACCATCCCCAGGAGAAGCTAGAAGAAATATTGCATAAAGATGGGCCGGCCACGGCTGGGAGGCCCAAGCAGGGCCCGATTGCATACATCTGGGAGAACGGCAGAGGCCTCAGCCGAGGAGGGGAGGGGCGCTGCTCAGAGTCAGGGTGCATTTTCCCTTGCCCGGAGTCCTGGAGTCCGGTGCAGCTTTCCTAAACAGAGAGGCCCTGAGCGTGCCCAGCCCTGTTACTTAACAGAGTCCCAGAGAGGTTGAGCCACCTGCCCATGTCACACAGCTGCGACTGCTGACAGCTGGAAGCCACATGGATGCTGTGTGCCCCACCCCTGTCGAAGCCGAGGGCTCCTGGCTTTTGTTTGGTGCCCCTGTGATGGGTGGGCAGTGCCCTTTCA
>NW_007726296.1:695204-725498 GCF_000696425.1 Galeopterus variegatus | reverse complement strand
AAAAGTCATGTCGCGGGGTGGGGGCGGGGAGGCGGGCCCTCAGGAGAGGGTGTGGGCAGGGTGCCGAGGGGCCCTCAGCGGGCAGGTGGAGAAGGCTGTGACCCTGACTGCTCAGAGAATGTCCCCCCACTTGTTGACAACAGAGGGGGGTCCAACCCAGAGGGGGTCAAATGCATACAGACCCAGGGCGAGAAGAGCAGGCCTCCTGGCCCCCGTCCAGTCCCTTGAGCAGAAGAGGATTTTTCCAGCCTCCTGGGGAGGGTGGCGGTGGAAGTGGGTACCCCGTTTCCTGAGGCCCCTTTAAGAGCCGGGTCTGGGACAAAGCAAGTCCCCAGACCTGGCTGACCCCACCTGCCCACCTCCATCCCAGGGGCCACACGCCCACCAGGTGGAGGCCTCGCACCCTTCTCAAAATGAAAAGGGCTCTAGTTTGTGGAAACTGAGGAAAATGATTTAAGGGATGCTGGTGCTTCCAGGTTTCAAGTGGAAATAAACTTCCTTGAATGACCACTTTGGACACTGTCTCCACGGGGTGTGAGAGAGAATGTCCCACCCTATTCTCCTGCCTGTCTCTGTGTCTGTCTCAGGCTTCTCCCCTCCTCCCCTCCACGGACGTGGATATCAGAGAGGAGTCGTAGCATCTCGCATACTGTTTCCATGGTTTTCCATTCTTCACTGGAATGGTGGGTGAATGGAACCTCTTTTGTCCCCACATGGCCCCCTCCCACATGGAGGGGCTTGGGCTGAGGGCAGTGCAGGAGGTCGGGGCCCTGCACCCTGTGAGAGAAGCAGGAGCGGCCGAGAGCCCAAAGCCGGACGCTGAGCCTGCCCGGTGGGCCCAGGATCGCTGTCTCAAGTCACAGAAGCTTCCGACTAAGGACGCTGAAATGAAAGAGTCACCCCTTTCCAGAACCAAAGGGCCAGTGCTTCCTGGGGTCCCAGACACCCCAGCTCAGAGTCTCATAATGAGTGGGACGCTGGGACTCAGAGACTCTGAGAGCCAGCAGGCTGCAAACACCAGGATTCTGGAGAAGGGGAGGAGCTGAGCAGTGTCCTTCCTGGTGGCAGGGTCTCTGGATGAGTGGCTCCCTTTCAGGAGACTAACCCCCTGAGCCTGCGTGGACGCCTCCTGGGAACGCCTCACACCTCACTCCATGACTGCACTGGGTACCCAGCTCCCGCCACTCACTTCCCGCGACAGAGAACTCACTCCAGTCCCGTGGCTCTGCTGGGACAACCCCTACACTGAGTCCCTACACCAGGAGAGCCCCTACACTGAGTCCCTACACTGGGCCGGACTTGCCCCACACCTGGGACCTCTCTGAAGAGGCCCTGGGGAAACCTGAGGCAGCCCCCAGGCCTCTCTTCTCTAGGCTGAGCAGCCTGTCCCAACACTTCTTGGTTGGGGCTTTTCTGGGCATCCTGGAGACCCAACTTGGAAAAAGACCCAGAGGTCACTCCAACTGGGGCAGGGACCTCAATGCCTGGCACCCCAGTCATCACGGAATTGGGGAACAGAGACCAAGTCCTATCCCTGGCTCAGAGTCTGCCAGACCAACAGATGGATGCGTGGGTGGCCACTTCTCCAGCCCAGCTACATGCCTGGGAGCCAGGATCTGCCTGGGTGGCCCTGAGGAGTCCGGACTATGTGCTGACTTCAGAGCATCTGGGGGCTGCCGGGGCCTGGTGCTCGTGGGGTCCGGCTGCTCTGTGCCAGTGGGTTGCGGCTGACAACCAGCTCCAGGACATCACCCGCCTCAGCCAGGAGTGGCACCGCCAGGCAGCAGTCGAAGTCCCGTGTGCGAACGTGGTTGACCTGCACAGGGCACAGCCAAGGGGACAGGGCCAAGGTATCAGCTCAGCTGGGCTGAAGGGGGTGGAAATCATGTGATATGTGATTTCCCACATGGGGGTAAGTCACCAACAAGCACACAGAGGAAGTCGAGCTTCACATAACTCTTCCCATCCATCTTGTTAGGTTTCATCAAAGAGAAAGTCCTAGGGAGCTGCTACTTTTCCTTTCCTACTCCTCTAGCACTCGCTTCCCTTGCTTTTTCTGTTTTTGGCAGCTGGCCGGCGCGGGGATCGAACCCTGGGCCTCGCTGTTACAACACCACACTCTGACCAGCTGAGCCATCGGCCAGCCCTTCCCTTTCCAACACAAGCTAGCAGAGCACACGCTTGGAGCCTCCTGCGGCACTGCCTTGTTTCTTTTCAGCTGCATTTTACAACGACTTCTATTTCGAACAAGGGGTGCTGGGTTTTCATTCCTAATTGAGACAAAAAGTTTCCTTTTAAAATAAACTTTAGTTGAAAAAATCCCATCAATTTAGAGAAAATATAAATTAAGTGAATTTAGTACAAATATGGCAAAAACTACACCAAGGGAACAAAAACAGCAGGGGCATGGAAAAGGGGGGGCTAGGTGGCCAAGCCGGGGATGACCCCCATTTCCCAGGCTCCCTTGCAGTCAGGAAGGTCACGTGACTAGGCTGGAAAGAGGTGACAGGTGTTGCTTCTGGGTGCAGGAAGAAAAACATCCACTTCCGATTTTCCAGTCTAGTTTCCTCTGCCAGAGTCTGAGGAGGTCGTGTATCTTAGAGGGTAATCGCAAGATGGGTGGGTTGTCGCCTGGGTGGAGCAAGGCCAGTGGCAGCCCACCATGTCATGTAAGAAGTAAATAAGCGTCTGTGTGTGTTCAGCCCCTGAGGTTTGGGGTCTTTTGTTACTGCAACATAACTTCACCTAACCTGACTAATACAACACACGCTGTCATCTCCTTGTCACAAACGAGTAGAAATGGGGCTCTTTCCCCCCCTAGGGCTGGGAAATAAGGCCACCCCTCTGTGGTTCCCCCACCCCAGCATTACCTGAAGGACCCTGTCAAAGGGCCGGAGGCCTCCACGTTGGGCTGGCCCATCGGGGCGCACTGTGTGGACATAGACGCCCTTCTCCAGGAGGCCATCTGAGATGCTGAAACCAAAGTCATTCCGCAGGCGGTCCTTGTGCCCCCACCCCAGCATTACCTGAAGGACCCTGTCAAAGGGCCGGAGGCCTCCACGTTGGGCTGGCCCATCAGGGCGCACTGTGTGGACATAGATGCCCTTCTCCAGGAGGCCATCTGAGATGCTGAAACCAAAGTCATTCCGCAGGCGGTCCTTGTGCAGGGTCACCTGGGAGCAGGGGGAGGAGGAGGCCTCTGGAATTCCGACCTTTGCCCCCAGCCTCCTTCTAGAGCCTGAATCCCTCGGTCTGGCATTCAATGCCTCTGGGGTCCAGGCCCAGCCCACTGCTCGCTGCATACCCAGGCTTCACAGCCTCAGCATCCTGCCCCCCGAGCCTTTGCCCGCCATATGCCTCTCCTGCAGTTCACAGCACTCAAGCACAAGGGAGTCCCCCAGAAAGTGATTCCCCCTTCAGTCCTTTCTCAGTCCTCCTGCTTTCACCAGGGAGAAGGTCTTCCCCGCTGTTAGGGGGTATTTTTACCACTCCCAGGACTTGCTCATCTCCCATTTACCAAGGAGTGGCTGCAGGCTCAGAGAGGGCTGAGGGCTACTGGGCTAGAGGTTTCTCTTCCTCTTGTTTTATTTTTTATATAGAGACCTACAGATGGCAAGAGATTCTGGCTTCTCATTTACAGTAGTGATGTAAAGTTGTGATATATGGAAAAGTGAGATAAACACACACATGTTTGCATATAATATATACACCTTTGTGTGTGTGTGTGTGTGTGTGTGTGTACATAAAATAACTTAAGTGGGGCAAAAAGCTAGTCTACTTAAAGGAAAATATTAACAATGGCCCAGTGTGTATCACAGGTATGAGTGTGTGTGTCACCCAAATGATGAAAGTTTGGGAAAACTCAACCTAGTGCAAAATCTCTGTTTGATGGTGGAGGAGAATAAAGTCCAGAGAGGGGTGGGGCCCATATGAAGTCCCGCGGCAAGTCCTCATGCACGGGACACGGGCCCAGGTCTCCCATGCCCGCCCCCAGTGCCCACCTTGTGCATCTCCAAGGGTGTCGGCGGCAGCAGCTCCCGCACCTCCTCAGGGGAAGCTCGCACCTCCCGGCTCCTCCTCCAGGGTTGGTGGCCAGGCCTGCCCTCAAGGGCCACGCTCTGCACGGTTCCCGTCATGATGGACGCCTGAGGGGACACAGCCCTTCTCTGTCAGGGAGTCAGCATCTGTCCACACCTACTGTGTGCCAGCCTTCAAGATCACATGGTGAACAGGATAGACACGGTCGGTCCCTGTCCACTTGGGGCTCTCAGTCCAATGGTGGTAGACTAGGGAGTCATTAACCAACCACACTAATAATCAGGATAATAATAACAGGCACTGAATTATTAGCACTATCTGTGTGCTAGGCTCAGTTCTCAGCACTTTATATATAGAACCCATTTCATTCTCTGCAATACAATGAGGCAGGTAAATACCATTCTTTTCCATTTTACAAATGAGGAAACCGAGGCTTAGAGAGGTAAGATTTGAATTCAGAGCCTGCTCTAAAGTCAGGGCTCTTACTCACCCTGCTATATTGCTCATTGCATCATCAATAAGATAGTTTGGAGGCAAGTGGAGGCATTCTATAGCACCTGTCTTATTCAAGAGGAGGATAAAGGTGTCGATTAGATTTTGTTAGAAAAACCAAGTTAAGAAAAGGTGTTGAAAATTTAAGTTAGGGGCAATTGGCCTGGTTTTTCAAAAAGTCGGTGTTGTGGTATATCCATACAATAGAATATTATTCAGCCATCAAAAGGAATGAAGTAATGATATATGCTACAATGTTAAGTGACAAAGGGCCATATATAGTATGAGTCCTTTTATGTGAAATATCCAGAACAGGCAAATCCATAGACAGAAAGTAGACAGTGGTTGCCAGAGGATGGGAGGAAGGAGGAAGAGGGGAGTACAAGCTTGCATTTTGGGGTGTTGGAAATGTTGTGGAATTAAATGGTGATGG
This sequence comes from Galeopterus variegatus, assembly GCF_000696425.1. Taxonomy (NCBI): domain Eukaryota; kingdom Metazoa; phylum Chordata; class Mammalia; order Dermoptera; family Cynocephalidae; genus Galeopterus; species Galeopterus variegatus. The sequence continues at coordinate 720,535 of NW_007726296.1, read as the reverse complement.
TCACACATCATGAGTATACTAAAAGCTACTGAACTGTACACTTTAAACTGGTTAAAATGGTGAAAGTTTGTATGTGAATTTTATCTTGATAAACAAAAATTTTAAGTTGGGGTCACTAAAAAGGCACTGGACTAAAATTAGGAGATAGTTAAGAGACATAGCAACCGGGTACCAAGCATGGATTAGACATGGATTTGGACAAGCCAGGTATAAAGGGAAGTTTGGGGCCAACTGAGGAATCCTGAATATGGTCTTGGTATTAAGAGATTAAAATACATTGAAATAAAAAAGTGGAGTAGCTGACTAAAAAAGGAGATTTTAAAATAATATGTACATCATGATCTCATCTTAAAAATACATATATACTCTTTTAAGCAGTAACCAAAATACATTGAAATAAAAAAGTGGAGTAGCTGACTAAAAAAGGAGATTTGAAAATAATATGTACATCATGATCTCATCTTAAAAATACATATATACTCTTTTAAGCAGTAACAGTGGTGATCTACGGGTGGTGGGAATGTGTGTTCTTATGCTTTATTTTTGCTTATTTTGCTTTTGATTTTACTTTGCTTATCTAATTTTGTACCTTACACATGTACCACTTCTGTAATAATAAAAGATTTTAAATGTAAAAATTGGATGTTGAAAGTAAAACAAATGAATTAAGGATAATCACTAAAAGGATACAAATAAAATTTAAAATCTCCAAATTGGAGACTGTGAAGAGAGTGAACAGGAATGAAAAAGTTATCAATAAAAATAAAGGAAAGATGAGTAATCTGGAGAAGTTACAGAGAAAATGGGGTAAATACAAAGTATAAATTATATGCTAGAATTAAGCTTAATTATATTAGTACTCACAATAAATATAGACTAAACTTGCCTTTTAAAAAAAGAGAATCACTACATACAGTACACAACAGATGCACTTAAAACAATGGTACAGTAAATTTAAAAATAAATTAGAAAAAGGAAAATATTATTAAAATAAAGCTGATGGAATGTTATTATTATGAGACTAAATGGAATTTAATTTAAGGTAGAAAGCACATAGGGACAGAGATACTGATTAATGATAGAAAGAAAAATTCACTAAGAAGTTATAGCAATCATGAATTTATATGCAACTGGCAATAAAACCTCAAAAAATAGAAAACAAAAATTGACAGAATGTCAAGGTGAAATTGCCAAATCCATAGTCATAGTGGGAATTTTATCATACTGCTAACAAAACAAACAAATAAAAAAATAAAGATAAATAAAGCATATAAAATTCAGTAAAGATGTAGATTTGAACTAGGTGTATTAACAATCTTGATCTATATAGAACTCTACACCCAACAAAAGAAAATTCTTTTGGAAACATGTACTAAAGCTGATCACATGCTAGACAACAAGAAAGAAGTCTTAACTCCAAGGAATTAATATCAAATTGAACACATTTTCTGGCCAATATAAACTAATGTGAGTGGATTTTTTAAATTGGACTAATAAATTTAAAAACATGCAGTTCAAAACTAAAAAACCCATTTCTGTATAATTCAAGTGTTTAAGTAAAAATGACAGTGGAAATCTTTAAAATTTTTGGAATTGAATGGAAAATAAGAGTACCACTAATTAAAACTTGTGGGACACAGCCAAAGCAGTGCTTACAGGTAAATTCATAGCTTTAAATGCGACATATTAGAAAACAAGAAAAACTGAAAATTGAGGAGTGAAGAAACTAGGAAAAGTATTATTACTTCAAACACATGAAGTAGAAGGAAGGGAATATCAAAGCTAAACACAGAAATGAATAACGAAACATAAGGGATAATTAACAAAACCAAAAACTGGTTCTTTGAGAAGCCTAGTAATTGGTAAGACTAATGGAAGAAAAAAATGGCCTAAATCAACAAAATTAGGATTAAAAAGGGGAAAAATCACAGATAAAGCAGAGACTTAAATTAAATCAAATTGCTCTCTGAGCAGAATGAGCTTCAGAAGTGACTTAGTTGGGTCCTTTCTGGATCCTCCCAGGCAGCCTGCTCCATCCATGGGCAATGCTGACCTCATGCAAAGCCACACTCACCTCAGGCTTCCCATGGCTCCTCACCTCCCGTGTCATCACTGATATCGACATCCACACACTTCCACAAGGCATGCCCACAACCATGTGCATGTATCACACATATGCACACAAACACCAAAACTGGCCCTGTGCATCTAAATGTGCACACACAAACACATATGTTCTGAAGATACACTCTGTACTTGTGCATGCATGAGCACACTCACATGCATGTATATCCACATGCTCCCAATGCACACGTGATTATGTTGACCACATTCTGTGCCCACACACCCTGCTATGCTGTACCACGATGTTCTCAGTCACACCCGCACACATGTCCATGCACAGATGGCACTTGAGTGAGGACTCCTTCACACAGAGGGTGCCCAGGTGAGTGCATGTGTATACATGGTACACACATGTGAGCAGGATCCCCTCGACGTGCTTGCCTCCCACAGTACACATGCCAGTGTGCCCAGACCCAGGTGTCCCCACATACCTCCAGCTCCCTCAGCAGTTCTGACTGACCACATGACTGCAGGTCTTCAAGGGCTTCCCCGAACACACGCCAGAAGCCCTCCTCTTGGGCAGGGCCAGGGACTGGGCTGTAACGTAGGAACCAGAGAGTGTCACCTCCTGGTGGGCTGGTGGGCGGGCAGGTGGGCTGGGGCCTGAGGAGTCTTCGGGGCCCCAGGGCCCAGCGTTGGGCTCAAGGGGCCATAGGGTGGGTGGACAGGCAGGCAGACATCCTCGGTGGCAGTTCTGGGGCCCCAGGGCAGTGGTTGGTGACACGAAATAGGGGGAAGACGCAGTAAGGGGTAACCAGGACTGTCGGTGACCAGTTAGAACAGGGGCAGATGAGACAGGGTGGAGAGCGGTGACACAGGACGCCTGGGAAGAGAGACAGACGTACAGAAGAACAGACAGACAAAGAGATCCATGGTGTAGCCCCAGAGGACAGCCCCTGACCCCACCCAGACACATGGCACTGTGGGACAGTGACAGGGACAGAGCTAGAGCCAGCAAGGACACAGATGGATGGAGAGGATGAAATATTTGTGCAGGGAAGGGGTAAGACCACCTATAACTTCCATCCCTGGTCATATGAGCCCAGTATGAGCTCTAACGTGTGTCCCACTAGAAAGGTGAACATTCGCATTTTTACAAAGCCATTTGACATGTACAAAGTCCTGGACGTTTATAAGGCATGCTATGTTTGCAAAACACTTTCCCTTTTACAAAAATACTCCAGCTTTATTCTCTTAGAGAGTTTCAGGAATGAGGACTAATTACCTCCTTCCCTTCCCATTTTACAGATGAGAAAACTGAGGCTGGGGCCGGCCCGTGGCTCACTCGGGAGAGTGGTGCTGATAACACCAAGGCCACGGGTTAAGATCCCCTTACCGATCATCTTTAAAAAAAAAAGAAAAACTGCGGCTGAAGGCCATTTTCTCCATTCAAGTCAATTCAAGGCCACGGGTTAAGATCCCCTTACCGATCATCTTTAAAAAAAAAAGAAAAACTGCGGCTGAAGGCCATTTTCTCCATTCAAGTCAATTCTATGAACATCCCCGGAGCCAAGTGCTCTACTGGGCATAGGGGGATTGGGGGGGGGGGGGTAAGGTGTGGCCCCTGTTCTCAAGGAGCTGGAAATTCATTCTCAAAGTATCTATGAGCACCTACTGGGGACCAGGCACTGAGTGAGGGGTGCCGCATAAGAGAGATAACAGCCAGGTAATTAACCAGGTAGACACAAGGTGGCCAGTGCCACCAGGTGGCTTGCAGGAGCAGCCGCGGTTACTAGAGGAAGGAGGGAGGCGGAATTCCTTCTGCTTGAGACAGTCAGGGAAGCTTCCCTGAGGGGAATTTGAGCTGGGTTTTGAGAGATGAATAGGAATTTGTCAGGAGAAGAGGGAAAGGCATTCCAGGCAGAAGGAACCGCCTCGTGGAAAGCACAGAGATGGGAGGGGTGGCGTGGGCTGAGGAGGAACCCACCTCCCCGGGGCCTGCTGTCTGCAGCAGTCTTGTTCCCTGGGGAAGCCCACTCAGCCGCAGCCCAGGGCAGGTGCCAGGAGCTGAGGGCCCTTGCTGGAGGCCATCAGCAATCTGGGCTAAGTAAGTCAGGGGGGTCTGGGTTCGAATTCTGGGTCTGCCGCTGCTCTTCTGAGAACAGGGGATGACCAGACTCAGGGAGGCAAACCAGGCTGCTCCGCTGCCTGCACTGTGCTGCACGGCACACCCTCTGCCTGCCTGGCCTGGTGGAGGTGGCTCCGCTCAGTGCTTCCTCTCCCAGGAGGTGCCCTTCCTCAGTGGCCAGACGGGACTCTCCCATCCCCCAGCACTGTGGCATGGGACCGGCTATCCTTGCCCAGCCTAGCCAAGGCACTGCGACTGTCTGCTCCCTCAGGCTCTCCCACCACAGACCTAGTTGGTGGCACCCAATCCTCCTCCTCCTCCTCCTCCTCCTCCTCTTCCTCGGGGAAACTCTCATCAGCAGGGGCCGGGGTATAGCTTGTCCTTCGGGGCTCGGTGGGTGGGGGGCTGCTCCTCAGCCGGCTGGAGCGCCGCTCCTGGGGGGTCACACCCCGGACAGCCGCCTGTGGAGTGTAGGAACCTGGCAGGTGGAGACAGGAGACATCAGTATTCTGTGTCCTCATCTTGTCCTCCTTCCTGCCCCATTTCCAGCTATGCTGGGTGACCTTGGACAGTCTTTGTTCCTCTCTGGGCCTGCAGGACACTGTCCCAGCTCCATTGGGCTGGGCTTGGACAATGACCTGCCAGAGACAGAGGGTCAATATTTGGGATGCCCCCACCCACTGCTTTTGGCAGCTCTGAAGGCCCTGTCCCGAGAGAGAGCCGAGATCCGGGGAGGGCAGATGTCCAGTGAGTGAGGGCTAGAGCTGGGAGCCCCCAAAGCCCCCTGCAGGCCTCACTCTGCTCATTCCCTGAGCTGTCCTTTGGGGAGTTCCTGTGGCTCTGGGTCACAGAGGCCAGAAGGCCAGCCACGGGATTCAGACGCCTCCCCTAAGGCTGCCCAGAGGTGTCTGCCCCAAGCCAGGTCTGGTAGGATGGGGTAGGAGGGGGCTTCCTGCCTCCCCACCTTTAACTGGATGCAATGAACATTGATTTAGCACCTACTGTGTGCCAGACATTGGGTTAGGAATGAGGGAGACAGCAGAGGTGAGACCAGCTTGTTCCCTAACCTCACAGTGGAGAAATCGAATAGCCAGTGTGGAGCTGCAGATCTTCACCAAAGGACATGCCTGCAGTCTGGGCTCTGGAGCAAGGGGCCCTGGGAGTGGCTAATGGAAGTGTCCCTAAAGGACGGAGCTGGCCCGGAAAGGAGGCAAGGAGGAGGAATGAGTGAGGGACAGCCCCTACAAAGCCTGGCCGTGAGGGACTGGAGAGAGCTCGTGGTTTGTCCAAGGGCCCCGAGGTGTTACCTGGGCCCCCGAAGCCACCCTCCATGGCCGAGCTGTCCCAGGACTCCACAGCACTGTCCACACTGTGCACGGTGGGTGAGAACCGGGCTGCCAGCAGGCCTCCTTTGAGGGCTTCTGGGGGGTCATCGTCTGCATCGCTGGCCTCACTGAGGCTGCCCGACTTGCTGGGTAGCAGGGGGCCTGGGAGGAAAAGGGGGGTCACCTCTGACCTCGGAGACACAGAGATGCTCAGTGAGCCTCGGTGTTCCCACTTCAGCCTAGTTTGGGGATTCGCAGGCACTGAGCCCCTGCTGAGCTTGCTGCTGACATGGGGCAGGCGGCACAGTAGCAAGCAAACCTGTTTCACAGATGGCAAAACTGAGGCTCGGGAAGGCCGAATAACATGCCCAAGGTCACACGTGAGCAACAGTGGAGACCTGATGAGAGGGAAGACCCACAACTCAGGCTCCCTCCACTGCACGTGGTAGCCTCCCTACCATGCACAGGGACATATTCAGGGGAAACTGAGGAATGCCAGGTTACAGCCATTAAGTACACACGCAGGCACCTTAAGAGGCAGGAGGTGATGAGGAGCAGGACTCAGACCCAGACTGCCCCACACCAGCTGTGTGACCTTGGGCCCATCAGTCCCTCTGAGTCTCTCCTCCTCAGCTGTCCCAGGTGTCCTCCCACCTCCACAGGGCTGTGGCAAGGATTCCATGAGGTTGTACATGCAAAGCCTGGCACATAGGCACAGAGGGGTTTTTCCTTCCTAAATGGGCTGGGTGGCCCCCAGGGCATGGAGCAAGGCTCACGGTCTAGCTGCTTCTTGATCTTCAGTGTGACAGTCTCGCCAGCCACCTGCAGGAGGTGAATGGCCTCGCTCAGTGGCCGGCCCTTGAGGCTAATGCTGTTGATGGCCAGGATGCGGTCCCCCACATGGATGGCACCAGTCCTGAGGGCATGGGATGGGAGTTAGACATGACATGCAGTGCTTTGGAGTGAGGGTCTTCCCTCAGGGAATCCAGGGGAGCCCCACAGCACAAGCCTGGCTGACCCCAGTTAAACTCAGCTGAAAAAAAAAAAAAGCATGTGTGATGTGGGGTTGCATTAATAGAGGTATAAAGTCTAGAATCTGGGTGGGGATTGTCCTGCCTGACTCTAAAGTTAGGTCCTGAAACCAGTGTCCAGCACGAGTTTTGAGAATGGGTTGAACCCCACATACTAGCTGCCAAATATTATCTATGTGATCTTGGGCCAGTTTCTTAACTTCCCTGAGTCTCAGTTCCTTCATCTGTATAATGGGGGTGATAACACTTATTTTATTATCAAACTATAATTGAGGGATAAGTGGGTGAAATGGATTCACACTTTCCTCCAGCAGAAACCCTTGGTAGCCTTTCCCTCTTCCTGGGCCTCAGTTTCCCCACCTAGAGAATGAGCATAATCACCAGGGCCCTGTTGACCTCAAAGAAGGTGTGAAGGGCTGCTAAGGCCAGGCAGTAGCATTGCTTTGGCCCAGTGGTTTTCTTCCTGGACACCTATTAGAATTACTTGAGGAGGTTTTTAAAAAATGCAGATGCCTGGCCCCTACCCCTGAACAATTAGTGTCTCTGGGGGTGGAGCTAGGGAAGATGATTCTGAGCAGCAGCCAGGGCTGACAGCAGGAAGAAAAGCTGCAGCAGGTGCTGAGAATGCACTTGCCCTGGGAGGAGGAGGAGGCAGAGGACTGAGGTTGGGGTCTTGAACCCCAAATAAAGATGTCACGCCCAGGCAGGAGCTCATGAAGGGTCAAGCCTGGGCATTGTGCAGTACACTCCCCGGGGGCCTGGAGGAATGAGTAAGTCAGAGAATGGTGGATTTAGCGGGGGGAGCCAAAGCTGCACTGTCGAGGATGGTTGCTGCCAGCCACAGGTGGCTACTGAGCCCCTGAAATGTGGCTGGCCTGAACTGAGATGAGCTGAAAGCGTGAAGTGCACATCAGACTCTGAAGACGTAGTATGAAAAAAAGAATATAAAATATTTGTTAATCATTTTTATTACAACATTACATGTAGAAATAAATACATATTTAAGGTGAATTTTGTTTCTTTTTACAGTACTTTCTGAATGTGGCTAATAGAAAGTTTACGATTAAATTTGGGGCTTAAATTATATTTCAGTTGGACAGCATTGAGCTACATCAGCCTGGTGAAGGTGGGAGGGATTGTCTGTGCGCCCCCAGCACCAAGGACCGGCCAGCACACAGTAGATACTCAGTAAATGCTCAAATTGATGAAGACGTTTGGGGTCAAAACGGTCCTGCACTGGCCTCTGCAGTCTGCCAAGCATCCAGCAGGGGGTGCTCCAGGAGCGGGGAAGTCCCGCCTGAGCCTCAGGCCCCGAATCCATCCTATCCTCTGCCCCACCTGACCGAGCTGCTGCCTTTCCTGCACTGTGGCCTCTTCCAGGAGGCTCAACCCGCCTCTCCAGCCCCGGCCAGGCTCTCCCTTTGAGCCAGTTCCTCGCAGTGCCAGGGAGCTCACTGTTTCCTTGCCTGCCTGATTCATCCCTGCACAGCTGTGGAGAGAAAGTGAGGTCGCACCCACACTGGGGCCTGGTTCCACCTCTGTCCTCCACCCCCACCCCAGGAAGCCTGGGACAGTGCTGGGACACCGCCTTCTCAGTCCCCTCAACTGCTACAGTTTCAGAAAGTTTGTAGACGTGGGCAGCAGGGGCAGCCCCCCACTGCCTCAGGAAAAGCCCCAGGCTAAGCCCCAGGCTGCGCTGGGACCCAGTTACTGGGGCACTGCCTCTGTGCTATTCAGGCACACGGCTGGAACTCCAAAAAGCCTTACAGTGCTGACCTTCCAGAAACACAGGTTGGGAGGGAGCAGAAGGATTAACACGCTGATCAAGCACTTACCTGGGTCAGGACGTTGCTGGGGGCTGCCCAGCCTCCGCCCTGGGACGCAAGGACTACTGTTCATTTTACATATCCAGGCCTGAGGCTCAGAGAGGGGAAGTGACTGACCCATGCCACTCAGAGCACTGATGTTGGAACAGAGGTCAGAATCCAGTCTGATGGTCCTAAAGCCCAGCTTCTTCTTCCTGGAGGTCGCTGGACCCACCCCATGTGCCCACAGAGCCTTGGCTCACCTCTCAGCCAGACCACGCTTGGTGAGGCCCGAGATGACAATGGGGTCAAAAGGTTCCTCCGTGCCCGAGATGGTGATGCCGAGGGGACCCCCGTAGCGTTTCAACTCCACTGTGTAGCTGACGGCACCTGTGGTCTCCTGCTCATCTGCAAGGCGGCACCCATGAGGGGTGGGGGTGCCCCCCGCAGCCTTGACACCCCCTCACTCAGTCACACGTATCCATTCATTCATTCACCCATTCACTCATGCCATGACTTCAGATGGCACAAGCTGGAGACCCTGAGGCTGTCTACTGCTTCCAGACATGTCTTCTTCTGCCCAAATACCAGTAAAAAAAAAGACAGAAAAGGAACACAGACCCTGTATTTTAAAATACAGATTTCACACACCACCCACAACAACGATGATGATGACAATGATAATGATATAAGAAACCAGAGTCCAGCTTTTCTTTTAAAAAAAAGAGAAATCTGTCCACAAGGGACCCTCTTTCCCAGGGTTGGAGGCCACGCCTTTGAATAAGGGATTCACTCCCCAGTGGCCACAGCCTGTACCCCCGCTTTTGCCTGTCCAGCCCATCCGGCATTTCTTGCCTCTGTCCCGCTCGCTCACTGCTGTCCCTGCCAGCCTCAGAGGTGCCCGTGTGCAGCCTCTGCTGATGCGCTCGCACGGCCACCCCCTCGGGCACAGCCGCTCACTGCCTCACCGCCCTGCCTGCTGCTCCCGTAGGTCTCCTCTGCCAGCCAGTGCCCCAATCTCCCGCTGGCCTCATGAAGGCTCTGGGGGGCCCCAAAGCCCAGGGACAGAGAGAAGACTGTGGTGCTGCCCTTGCTCCATCTGTTCATTCCAGGCATCCCCACCAGCCAGCCCTTGGTGGCCGGCCCTTGGTGACACTCACCACCCTCCCTTTGCTTGGCAGAGGAGCCCCAAATTGTAAGCTAGGAACCCGCTGGTCCAGAAGGCAGACCTCACGAGGTGGCAGGGTGGGGCGAGGCCATACCCGAGTTGTCCTCATCCTTGCGGATCTTCAGCTTCACCAGGTCCTCACACTGCCGCAAAATTTGCACAGCGTCCTCCATGGGGCAGTTGTCCAGGCGGATGTTGTCGATGGCCAGCAGCTTGTCACCAGGCTCGAGGGTGCCAGTCCTGCATGAGCAGGGGTGGGGGATGGGAAAGAGCCAGTGCATGCGGGCACCACACCACCCCCTTGGCCACTGCCCCCGCTCTGTGCCCACATGCCCTACCTGTGTGCCACACTGCCTCTCTTGATGTCAGAGATGATCAGGGGCTCCCCTCGCTTCCTGCTGGCCGCTGGAGGGAAAAAGGGCACATGTCCAAACTTTGATGGCCTCAGCCTCGGGGAGGGGGCCTAGAGGTAGGGCATGGACTCAGAGCCACGTGTCCCACTCACATCCTGGTCCCATTGCCTCCTGGCTGGGTGACCGTGAGCAAATCAGCTCACCTTTCTGTGCCTCAATTTCCCCTCTTTAAAATGGGGGTGATACCACAGACCTCATGGGATGTGGGGAAATTAAACTGGATAGTGTAGGTACAAGACCCCAGCATGGCTCCTGGCAGATGGTAGGTGCTCAGTCGGCATCCACTGTTCCCCACTGCTCAGCCCGACTGCCAGCACACCGCGAGCTCCACGAGGAGCCATCTGGTTGACGTCTGTCCCCAGCACCTGGCTCAGGGCCAGGATCCAGAGCCCTACTGTTTTGGGGGGTAAGGTGGACAGAGCAGGGGACAAAACAGACAAAATCCTTCCCTGCCCTCCTGGAGCTGGCAATTTAGTGGGGACCCCAGAGGAGCCACAGGATTTAAAAGCACCTGGTTTCTCAGATGGTGTAGTGTGCTGCGGAGAAAAGTAAGGGAGGGGCCGTGTGGAGGGCGGAGCAGCTTTAAGTCAGGTGATCTGAAAAGGCCTGGCCGAGGTGACATTTGAGCAGAGAGTGAAGGAGGTGGGGAATGGGGCAGAGGGAACAGCCAGTGCAAAGGCCCTCAGGCAGGAAGGGGGACAGCATATTCAGGAGCAGCCAGGGCCAGAGGTCACAGGGACCAGAGCACACAGAGCCAGAGGTCTTGGGGACCAGAGCACACAGGGCCAGAGGTCTTGGGGACCAAAGCACACAGGGCCAGATGTCATGGGGTCCACAGCGCACAGGGCCAGACGTCACGGGGACCAGAGCGCACAGGGGCAGAGGTCTCAGGGACCAGAGCACACAGGGCTTCATTGGCCCAGTGAGGACTTCACCTCTTACTCAGAGTAGGGTGGAGCCACAGGAGAGTTCCCCACTTTCCTACGCTCGTGTATTCTGTTTCTTTTTTTGTTCTGCATTCCTCATTTTCATTCCTTTGACAAACATGAATTAAGTACCTACTGTTTTCCAGACCTCTTCTGGGCTCTGAGAACTCAGAGAGACAAACAACCAAACCCGGTGCTTGTGTTTGGCACTTTACCAACCACTCTGACCTGAGGGCCCCTCACAACCCCACTGGGAGACCCATAAGGCCAGGAGACTCCACTGTGCACCATGGGAAGCCCAGGCTTCGAGAAGTTCCGGTCTTGCCCGAGGACACACAGCTGGGCCTTGGCCAGCGGATGGAATGGAAGGCAGCCTGGCCTCCCCACCCGGAGCCTTCCCCGGGGCTTTGCCGCGTGTCATGGCCGTGGCAACGCTGCACCTTCTCCCAGCAGGTGGGCTCGCTCCCGGAGGCAGAGTGGAGGGGTGCGGCAGGCGAGGGGACTCACAGCTGATGGTGATGCCCAGCTCCACACCGCGCCTCTTGGGCAGCTTCACATGGAAGGTGCCGCTGCTCGGGATGACAGACTCTGGGTACAAACAGACGTGGACCAATGTGAGGCCCAAGGGAGGAGCCTCAGGGAGTCCTAGCCCCGCACTTATTCTGACCCTGCTGGGAAGGACCCCCCAAAATCACCATTCCAACACCACCCTGCTTCCACCACCTGATGGATGAGGAAACCAAGGCCTGGTGAACTGGCAGATTTGCTCAAACAGCCCCACACTTATTCTGACCCTGCTGGGAAGGACCCCCCAAAATCACCATTCCAACACCACACTGCTTCCACCACCTGATGGATGAGGAAACCAAGGCCTGGTGAACTGGCAGATTTGCTCAAAACAATTGACTGGCTCTGGTCAAAGCAGTGTCAACACTGGAACGCATACCTCATGACTGCCAGCGGTGGGAGGGGGTCCCCATAGCCAAACTCAAACCGATTTGGATCCAGCAGAGATTTCCTGATCATCTACTCTGTGGGAGGCCTCAGCTGGGTATTTTCACATGATTTATCTCATCTAACCCAAACAACACCCCTGTAGTGGAAAGTTTCTATCTGCTCTTTTACAGATAGGGAAACCGAGGGTAGAGGGAGGAAGTGTCCTGTCCAAAGTCACATAGTGACTAAATCACAGAACCAAAGCTCTGACCCAAGTTGTTGTTTTGGATTCTTTGCCAAAGCCATGCAGAGAAGAAGCTCAGAGTATATTCAGTCCCTCACTCCTCCATCCACACCAGGTCCTGTTCCACTGCAAAAGTTCCTCATCAACCCACACACCAGTGTGTGGGAGTTCCTCCTCCCCAGCCAGCGCCCTCCTTTCTACCACTAGTGCTCCGGCCTCAGCTGCAAATGCCCCTGGGAGAAGGGCACAGGTTGCAGATGGGGTGGAGGAGCATTTGCACCAGGCAAGAGCAGGATAAAGAGAGGGGGGCGCAGCGTCCCGAGTGTGAGGGGGAAGCCAGGGCCACCCACTCACCGGCCACGTCGAACTCGACCTCCAGCACGACCTTGTGGGCTAGCGCAGCGTCCCGCAGCAGCTGGTTGGCTTCCTCCATAGTCCCATCCTCGGTGGCGATGCCGTTGATGGACAGGACACGGTCCCCCACCTGCAGCAGCCCACACCTGAACCCGAGGTGGCCCGGCAGAGAGAAGAGGCTCTGTGACAGCTCCACTGGGAGACAAGGCTGAACCTGGGCTTTACCTCCTGGCCTGGGGTGTGAATCTCAGCTCTGCCTCGGGCCAGCTATATATCCTCAGGCAATTTGTCACAGGACCCTAGCTAAGGGCTTAACTTTACTGAGCCTCAGTTTCTCTGTCTGTCCAATGGGGATGATGCCCTGGGATTCCATTCATGAGCTGTGTGATCCTGAGCAAGTGAGTCAGCTTCTTTCAACTTCAGTTTCCTCAACTGTAAAATGGGGCTAGTGATGGGGTTGATGCAATGGTTAAGTAAGACACACTTGTGAAGCCAGGGCTTGGTGTTGTGACTCAGCTTCCCTGGCTGTCCTCAAGCCCCCTGAACTGGAGAGTGGCAGACCCGGCGGGCAGGGGCAGCACGCTCACCTCTCAGCTGGGCTGTCAGGCTCAATGAAGCGCACGAGGGGTGGGGAGGACAGGGTCTCGGTGGCAAAGATGCCACCCTGGAGCTGGAGGCCAAAGCCGCTGAGGGGGTCTCCGAAGAGCATGATCTCCGTGGTCTCTGTGTGCACGATCTGCCCACCCGGCCCCACTGTACTGGAGACCAGCGACACTGTGGGACAGGTGGGCACAGTACTCAGGGGGGCTGCCCCAGTGCGGTCTTCCTGCCAGAACCCACCTGCCCTGGGGCCCAAGGACCTGGAGCCAGAGAGGCAAGAAAGTGGGAGTCCCGATTCAAGCTGGGACTGGGCTGCTCTGAGCCTCGGTTTCCTCATCTGTACAATGGGATCGCAACTCCCATCTAGTAGGGGTGTGGCAAGGACTACAGAGATGAGACCACCCAGGATTGTCATGTTGTAAAACAGAGGTTCTGAGGGTCGGTGCTATTTTATTATATTACCATGCTATTATATAGTATAGTATATATCATGCTACTTTGTGTCTTTGGTAACAGCTTTATTGAGATATAATTCACATACCATAGTACACACCCACGGAAAGTGTACAATTCATAGGTTTTTAACATATTCACAAAGTTGTGTGATACCACACAGTCAATTTTAGATCATTTTCATCACCTTGACAAGAAACCCTGTCTCCTTTAGCTATTTGCCCCAAATCTTCCCATCTCCCTCAGCCCTAGGCATCCACCAACCTACTTTCTGCCTCTCTGGATTTGCCTGTTCTGGACATTTCATATAAATGGAGTCATACAATATGTGGCCTTTTGTGACTTGCTTCTTTCACTTAGCATAATGTTTTCGAAGTTCATCTGTGTTGTAACATGCACCAGACTTTTATAAGTTTTGTATAAGTTTATGGGTGGACACATATTTTAATTCCTCTTGGACATATACCTAGGAGAGGAATTGTTGTGTTATATGGTAACTCTATGTTTAACTATTTGATATATAATGTTATTTGATAGATATTATTTTATATCCCTCATATAAAATACATTTATATTATTAATATGGATACTGGATGTCATTTATTATTTAGTAAATAAAATTTATTTTGTACTTCATTCTATTACTACTTATATTATTGTGTCTGTATATATTATTTATTATATTATATGTTAAGTTACACACTATAATATGTATAGTATATTATACTGTCAGGTATATTATATTATTATTTTTATATATATACATTCACTATTATATCCCCAATGATAAAAATGGTGCCTGGTACACAAGAGGTCAAAAAATTTTGTTTAATTAATTAATTAATTATTATCAATAATAATAATTATAATACTTTATTAGTCACCCATCTTCAGAAGGGGACAGGTAAGGGGTCCCAAAGGCTCCCAGCCTCTATATCCCCCAGCCTATGAACAGCATAGGTATCACCTACACACACCCAGCTTTGGTAGTTGACAAAGATGATTGATAGAAGTATATTTTATCTCTCATCTCACTCTGAAATCTGTTTCCCTTTTCCCCTTGGCTGCCAGGAAGCTCAAAACAGTATCTGGCCCATTTGTCTCCTTTCATATGCCAGGTGACCTGTATTACTTTCTTCCTTCTCCTGGTTCAATTCCAAGTGGCTCAATTTGACTTTCCATCCTTCATGGATGCCTCCACAACTCACGTGGCAGGAGGCTGGGAATACTATAAATCAACAAAGGAAAGATGCTTCCCAAGAAAAGTTTCAAAATTTCAGGCATTCCCCTGACCTTTGCCCCTTCCTCCTGAATTGCTGTTACATTGATTCATTTTTTTAATACTGAAATATCTTCATTTCAAAAGGGAACTCTGTGTGTAAAGATGCTTCCCAAGAAAAGTTTCAAAATTTCAGGCATTCCCCTGACCTTTGCCCCTTCCTCCTGAATTGCCGTTACATTGATTCATTTTTTTAATACTGAAATATCTTCATTTCAAAAGGGAACTCTGTGTGTGTGTGTGTGTGTGTGTGTGTGTGTGTGTGTGTGTGTGTGTGTGTGTGTATACAGACACACACTCGTTTACAGTAAAACTGAAAATTATTACATTCTGGATGGCCAAAGTCTCAGGCCTGTGTGTCTTTGTCTTAGGGAAATTAACAAATGTGGGAGAGGTGTAAACACACAGTAATACCACACTGTGCCTTTCTCCTTGAATGAGTCAGAAGGACTGAATGAAAAAAAAAAATTGAAATGGAGTTACTATGAAACCATCACGAAAATCTTAAAAAGAATCCTCTCCTCAAGATATTTTGCTACCACCTGCTGGGAATTTTTCATAATAAAAGTATAAGACTAAAAGTGTACAAAGTGACTGGCACCCCTCTGCTGTGCCCTTGTGCAGTGCACAACATGCCCAACCATCCATGGCAGCCTGGTATACCACTCTTGTTTAACATTCCCACACACACCTGCCCAAAATACTTACCCACCCCTGCATTTTGGCAAACCTTGCTCTCAGGCATACAGGCAGCCTGAAGAGGAGGGGAGAGACTTACATGAGCTCTTGTGTTCCCTTCTTCGCTGCCTCCTCCGCCCCATCGTAGTCCGGGGGCTCATGGGTTGGGATCCACAGGGGAGGGTGCTGGGGTTGGTGCAGGAGAAGGTGTGGTTCATGGTCGGTGAGGAAAAGGGAGTCGAGGATAAGGCTGTGAAGATGAGAGCACAGCCTCGTGAGCCCCGTAGGGCCCCTGCACCTGCCACACAGAGGGTGCTGGAAAGCCACCCAACCAAAGGGAGACACAGGGACACCTTACCCCTTTCACCTCAATTATGTGCTGTGTAACCTCAGGCAAGTCTCTTTCCCTCTCTGGGCCCCAAAGACTGTGTGTTCTCCACAGACCCAGTGACACCCGGCTGCTAGGGACAGGAGCCCATCTCATCACTGACATGCTAGGTGACAATGGGAAGTTCCCCTGACGTCTCCGAGTCTTGGTTTCCTCCCCTATAGAACAGGCAGATTCCCCTCCCTAGAAAAGGTGAGAGGGACTAGACCAGCTACAGCAGGGTGGGCACCTTACATCGGCTCTGGTCCTGGCCAGCAGGTGTGGCCCAGGTGGGCGTCCTGCAGTGGCCGGGCCGGGGGCTGTGGCAGGAGGGCACGCAGGGGTCCCAGCGGCATGGCTGCTCACTCCTTTGCACTTTCACTGTAGCCGGCGGAGAAAGAGATGGGGGCAGGTACAGGGCGTTAGGGGCTGAGCGTGTTCGGACTCACCCCCTTTCCCCTACCTCACCTTTCCGGGAGCTGCTTTCCTGTCTGTGTGGTAAAGAGAGAAAAGTGGGGACCAGAAGATCCTCGTGTTTCCCTGAGCCAGGCAAGGCATTAAATGTTCTGCTCACAGGTCCCGGATGCCCACTGTGTGCCAGGCACTGTGCTCATGACGCCAGCTGCAGCCAGCTCTGGAGCCAAGAGGTTTACAGCTATGAATGTTGCCCATGAAGTTTCTCCTAGAAAGAACTGGAAGGTATGCAGCTGGCACGAGGCACTGGCTGCAGCACCTTTGAGATTCATGGTAGCATGGCAGCCTTGGCAGCCTTGGCCAGGGGCTGAGACCTAAGGGCGCTAGCACCTGGCCATTTCTGCCCCATGCTGGACTCTCTGGAGCAGCCTTTGCTCCAGGGCTCCCTGTTGGGCTGGCTGAGTCTCGGTCTGAGGCTGCTCCTGCAGCTCTTCCCAGGCCTTGCCCACAATGAACTCTTTGCACTCCTACTGCATCTTAGAATCTGCTTCCCAGAGGACTCCCCTGACATTCTACAAGATTCTGCCTCCCCCTACCTGATCCTCCAAATTGGCTGCCAAACAACACCTGCTTCCAGACTGCTCCAGGCCCTGTTCTGGCTCTTCTTTCTGCTGTGGGCTTTGCCTGCTCCAGCATGTCCTCGGATGGATGCAACCATCTCAGCCCATTGATTCTGCCTCCCCATCCAGCGCCCCCACCACCACCCCGGGGCTTGGCTGACCATGGAGCCAGCTGCCCACATCAAATCCCAGCTCCATCGCTGACCAGCTGTGGGACTTGGACAAGTCACTTAGTCTCCCTGTGCCTCATTGTCGTTATCTGTAAAATGGGACCAAAATAGTGACTTCCTCCTAGGGTAATGGGGAGGATTAGAATGAGTTAATACACATGACATGCTTAGAGCACTGGCTGGCATCCAGCAGGGGCTCAATTAACGAGTGCCAGTGGGTGTGTCAGCAGCTGGGTTACCATGCAGCGCTACCTCAGCTTTTCTGTAAAGTGGGACGATAGTACTATTGACCTCACTAAGTTGTCACGAGCATGAAACGAGGTGAAAAGGCCCCAGCGCCGAGCCTGCCCACAGCAGATGCTCGGTAAATGGGATGCGAAGGGATGACACTACTTCAAGCCCTAAAGCCTCCCTATCAGCCCCTGTGGCTGTGGCTTAACGGGGCCTTTTCAGACACTGGCAGAGACCAGAGATGGGCTGTCCCCAAGGCCTGTCCGCACATGTGATGTGAGGGATATCTTTCTCTTCCAGAAGACCAATTTTGCAAAAGGGGCGCTGTGGCAGACTCCATCCTCACCCACCAGCTCTGCCCTTAGGGCTGGATTCACAGCCTGCCACCCTGACCACAGCCCTGGGCTGTGCTCTGTTTTTTATTTTCTTTAACCTCCCTCAAGTCTGTGCACTCAAGGTCCTCAATCCCATTTACAGATGAGGCGACTGAGGCTTAGAGTGGCAAAGGCACTTATCCAGCTGGGGGCAAAGGTGGGATTTCAGCTCAAGGCCCAAGATTTGGGCTGCTGGAGGTACCTTCCTGCCCTGACCTCCTTCCACCCTGCCCCAGACCCCAGCTCTGTGCTCCAGACCCCAGACCACCATCCCTCCGCTCTTGGAATTGCCTGGCACCCAGCTCCCTGCTCCCAGCTGGGAGACCCTGACTTCTCACAGGGGAGCTCCAGGCTCTCTCTGCCTACCCACCAACCACCTCTGGACCTACTGAGGACCCCCAAGATAAGCCCACGATCCATGCTCTGAGTAGCACAGAGCACAGAAGCACTGTCCCCTCCCTCATTCTAGCCATTATACTTCTATTAATGCAACCAGTGATAGAACCAGCTTTGGGAGCATCTACTCCAGCAGACTGTCAATTGAAATTCAAATACTACCATTTGCAACAACATGGATGGACTTAGAGAAAATTATATTAAGTGAAACAAGTCAGGCACAGAAAGAGAAATACCACATGTTCTCACTTATTTGTGGGAGCTAAAAATAAATAAATAAATAAATATACAAACAAACAAAGGGTGGGGGTGGAAGAGGAGGAATCACAACAATTCCTTGAACTTTTTAAGACAAGTGAACTGATATGATGTAGTGGGGAGGGGAGATGGGGGGGGAGAAGAGGAACAGGTAAAGAGTCATGAAAATTGACTACAATGTATATTGAGAAGTTAAAAAAACAAACAAACAAAAAAACCCCAAAGTTGTTTCTCTGTCCCGCCTCTCCACCCTCAACTGCTGCTCTTGACAGTTCAAGCTTCCCTGTGCAAATGGACACTTATTCCAGTAAATTTTAGCCTGGTCCCTCCTGCCAGCCTGCCTAGGGCTTTGATCCTGGCCCCTGTCCATCAGCTCTCAGGTTTGGGTCCTGAGATCTGTAAGACAACTCACCTGCCTCTGAGGGCTTCAGAGGCCGCTGACTTTGGGGCACAGGCAGGATCTCCAGCTGCACTTTCTCCGACACGCTGGCCAGGAGTTTGGTGGCCTCGAGCAGCGAGCAGTGTTCTGTGCTGGTGCCATCAATGGACAGGATGTGGTCTCCAGCATGCAGGGCCCCGCTCCTGGCCAGGCAAGGGAGTGAAAGGGAGGCTGGTCCAGGCCGTACAGAGCTCTGGGCTGCCTCTCTGCCTGCACCCACCGCCCCCTCCTGCCGGCAGCAGCACAGAGTGTGTGCCTCACCTGTCCACCACGCTGGCTGGCTTGATGCGGTCGATGGTGATGACTGGCTTGCTCCGGTGGGAGCCGGTGGTGAGCGAGATCCCCAGTGAGGACCCCGGCGTCTTGGTGATTTCCACCATCAAGGGCCCGGAAGCATTAGCCACTGTGTCTGGCACAGTGGGAAAAAAGAAGCATGAAACGCACTTTCCTCCTGGGCCTTACTCTGTCTTGATTTAGCCCTTGCTGTCTGGGAGGGATGATTACACCCATTATAGGGGCAGGGAAACTGAGGTGCAGAGAGGCAAAGGCCTCATCCAGGCTCACATCGCCACTCAGCAGCAGAGGAGGGGTGGGAGTTCAGGTCTGAGGGACTCTGATCCCAGGGCTTTGTTGGGCACTCCTAATTTGCTCACATTTACTAAGAGCCTGCTGTATACCAGCACCAAACTGTAGTGTTCACTACAATCCATCCCCATCTCAAAAAACGGCACCCCCATTAACCCAGCCAGGGGCTCGAAATCAAACCCCTTGCATCACCTGAGCTCCTCTGCCCTCGCTGCCCATGTCCAAACATCAGCAAACCAGGCCAGCTTCCACCTTCACCAGCCTCACCTCCTCCAACTCGCCCTCGCCCGCCTGCTTCAGCCACAGAGGCCACAGTCAGCTAACCCTGCCAGCCAGGCGCCCGCCTTAGGGCCTTTGCACTGCTGTTCCCTCTGCCCAGAATGCACTTTCCCAGATGTCCACTCCCTCACTCATTTCCTCAGCACCCTGATTAGATAGTGCCCCAGCCTTTCCCATCCATCTCCCCTGCTCTGTCTCTCTTCTTCCCACAGCACCTACTACCATCTGACACACACTGTATCTCATCCATTGTGCTTACTGTCCTTCTCTCCCCACCAAAATGTCATCTCTGTGAGAGCAGAGACCTCAACCGTGTCATTCTCAGCTCGATCCCCAGTGCATCAAACAATGCCTGGCACATAGTATTTCTTGCCCAGAGAGGCTAAGTGATGGGCCCAAGATCACACAGCCTTTGCAGCGGTGAGGATCCATGGACACTGCCTCCTCCCCCGAGCCAGGGCCTTTTCTTGCCCCAACCCTCACCCTCAGGCTCCAACTCACCTGGGGTGGCCACGTCATACTCCACCTGGAAGAGCGCCTCGTGGCTGCACTGACGCAGGGTGGCCAGGGCAGTGGCGTGGCTGGCCCTGTGCAGCGGGATCCCATCAACGCTGAGCAGCCTGTCACCAGCCTTCAAGGAGCCCTCCCTGCGGGGAAGAGCTCTGTCGGGCATGGGGCACGGCCCAGCTGAGAGGGGGCTGGGGAGGGTGGGGGCATGGAGGAAAGGAGGGGAGGGAGTGGTGACGGAGAAAGGGCTGGAATGAATGCGTGAAGGGATGCGTGGTGAATGCAGGAATGGGGGACTCGAGGACTAAGTAGTTGAGCAAAAGCAGTGGGTGAACAGAGGGCGTGGGCTCGGCCCTGACACACGCCCCCACCTTGGTGAGTAGTAATTCACAGACTCGGCCTCAGCTCAACCCTAGAACATCTGAGCTGGGGGTGCCCTTCAAGGTCACCCACTCCCCTTCTGCCCCAGGGACAGAGGAGAGCAACAGAGCCCAGAGAGGGTGTCCAGCTCTGCCAGGGCCACACATCATCGGGGGTAGGGTGGCATACAGGTTTCTCACTGCCATCATAGGGGTCCCTTCCCATCACCCCTACCCTGGTTTCTCACAGTGATTCTGGCCTGGTGACAACTGCGCCTGGGAAAGAACACAGCAGCGGCCCCAGGGGAGGGGCACTTGCAGGGTTCACCTCGGTTTGGGTCAAATCCATGCCCTGGAATGCCTGCCCCAACAGGTGGCCAAAGCTATTCTGGGAGGTTCTATGAATAGCTCATCACAGGGCCCCATCTAAAGGACAGATTTAGATTTCTGACAAGGCTGTTCCTGGCTTCTCTTAAAATGGCTAGGAATCTCTGGCTGGGGAGGCCAGAGGGCTGGGGTCTGGGAACTGGACGTGTTCCTTACCTGCATTCCCTCCTCCTGGCCCTTCTGGGCGGGGCTGGGCTGGGCCCAGAGGGGCAACGCAGCCAGGACTCTTGGGAGGCTTAGTCACAGATGGCCACAGTGCCGACCAATCACCATGCCCCGAGTCAGTAGGATGTTGGGGAAGACAGAGCCGAGGGCTCTCTCATTTGGGGTTTCATCCTGGCTCCACCAACAATTCCCTGAGTGACTCTGGGATGAATGGGCAGATTGGCCCCTAATCTGCCTTCTTCACAGGGGAGCTGGGGGAGGTCAACACAGTGTGGCTGTAGGTTTCTTCCGGCTCAGGCTCACCTGTCAGCTGGGCCGCCAGGCCGCACGTAGGTCAGAACGAGTGGGCGGGACTTGTGCCCATCTTCATGGGCACCTCCTGGACAGAATTCAACAAGCAGCAGGAGTCATCTACCCACCCATTCCCTGATGTCCAGAGGTCCTGACTCAGGAGGCTCCCTCAATAAAACTTGTTTGAGGACCCTGTCCTTGCTATACTCATGGATGCTCTCATGAGGCATCAACTATAAACATCCCTCCCCACACCAGAAATCAGATAAAGACTAGGGAACATGACCATTTATCTCTGTTAAATGATTTGTTTCCCTTCCTGTGATCTCATCTTATTTCCCTTTTTGCCCCAGTTGCTAGGCAGCTCCACATTTCGTTGTCAATCTCAGTAGCAGGTTTCACCATCATTTTCTGGTACAACTTTCTCCTCTCACTTCCCGCAACCATGCACATTTCATTGCTTGGCAAATCTCTTCATTTAACACTTGACTTAATGGTCCTGGGTTCTTTAGGTCAGACGCAAGATATATATAAATTACACTCATTAAAGCAAAGCAGAACACACATGGGATTAGCATTAGCTTCTCTCTTGCCTCCCCAACTCCAAGGGTGATCTTACACTGACCTCTGAGGACAAAGCCAAAACTATTGCCCTCTTTGTAAAGGGAGATGTCCACTGTCTTCGAAATGATCCTTGGGTTGTTCTCAGGGGCTGGGGAGAAATGGAAGACTCCTTTGAGTCCCTCTGTCACATTTCCAAGCCATCCCTAAAGTTCATTCCATGAGAGTTGGGTGACCAGTCACAGAAATCACAGGGAGGGTAAAACACTGCCCATTTTTCAGGTCGGACAAGTGAGGCTTAGAGGGACCCTGTTCTCTAATACCCACTTAGTTCACCACTCGGAGAGAGAAAGGACCTGCCCATGCTCACAGAGATGACAGCAGAACTCAGGCTTCAGGCCATGGCTGGTGCGCTAGGGCCAGGGTTGAATTCCAGACAGTTATTCAAATTTCAAGACTTTAGACCAACTTTGAAAATTCAGTGCTCCATGAAACCCTAGGCTACCCTGTACTTAGTGCAGGTGGTGTGGTTTGGGGAGCATTGGGACAGGGAACGATTTATTCAGCCAATGTCCCCAGAACCTTCCCCCCTAAAGGGGAAGCATCTAGAAACTAAATATGCAAAATGGCAATAGGTTATAAATAGGGCCCCACCACCTCCTGGTGACAGAGTACCGCAGTTGTCGGCAAGGCCCCTAGGCGAGGCATGGATGTTTGGGGCCAGTCTCCAGCTTCCACCCACCCCATCTCCCCACCACCCAGGCCCTGGTTGGGAGACAGCTGTGTCCACCTATGACTGAGGCAGTGGAGAAAGTTCCCCGTCCAAGGGCACCCACCGGGCGGGGGCAGCTCATACTCCACCTCCAGCACCACGCTCTCGCCCACGTTCTTAAGCAGGGTGATAATCTCATCATGGCGGAGCCTGCTCAGGTGGATCCCGTTCACCGACCGAATGTAGTCACCCACGTTCAGCAGATCGCTCCTGAAGCGAGAAGGCCGGCACACGCATGACGTCAGGTGCGGGCCCGCGCAGTGCTGGCGTTCACAACCACCTGCCCGCAGAACCCTATGACCTCTGGATCGTCATTTCACAATGGGGAAGCTGAGGCTCAGAGAGGTCAGATACCTGTCCAGGGTTACACAGTGCGTGAACAGGACAGTGCAGATTCTAACCTAGACCTGTCTGACACCCAGGCCCCCACCCTTCTCTCTGGGCTGGTCTGCCTGCTTTTCCCCATGCTGGGGTGTCGCCCTCATAATAAAAGCTACGACTGGCCTCGGGCAAGCCTGCAGAGTGGCCAGAGCATGACTTCCTCTGCTGTTCCCTAACGCTCTTCCCCTGGCTCTCTCTCTCTCTCTCTCTCTCTCTGGGCAGCTGGCCAGCACAGGGATCCAAACCCTTGACCTTGGTGTTATACACCGCTGAGCTGACCGCCCAGCTCCCTTGATGGCTTTTCATGGTCAATCTTCCCTTGCGTTCTCTTGGACACATCAGTTCTACCTTATGCGAGGCCCAGGGAGTGGCGATGGGGAGGCTAACTCCCAGGCCTCATGGTCTGAGGGAGCCGCAGAGGTAACATGATGGGGAAATCCCGGGCAGCGCATGCAGAAGTGTGCACACAGGGCTGCTGGAGCAGAGCGGAGCAGCTGACTGGGCCTTGGGTCAGGCAGGGTTTCCCAGAGGCAGTGCCTTCTGCACTGAGTGTGGAGGGAAGAATGGGAGTCCCCCAGGAGGATGCAGTAGGGAACCACCTGTAGGCAGAGGGCACTGCATATGCCAGGGCCTGGAGGCACAAATGGCCGGGCCAGGGTGGGCTGCTATGGCTAAGTCAGCCTCTGGTGTAAGGGAAAGAGAAGGAGCCGGGGCCTGGAGTCATGGCCTACATGGGAGGCCTTCCCTCCGCAGACACCAAGCTGTGGTGCGCTCCTGGAAACAACTGCCTAATCGCTTTGCCTACAGCCCTCGTACATTTTCCACTTGCCTGGGCCCCCACGATCGCCCCCGCACCCCTTTCCTGCTGCCCCGCCAAGCCCACTTCTCACCTGGCTGCGAGCCCCCCAGGCCTCAGGCTGGAGACCCTGGGCTTCCCATCCTTGTCAGTGCCACCTGAGATGGTCAGGCCCAGTGTGCTGCCTTCTTTCTTGATCAGCTCCACCATGGTGATCCCTCGGAACTCCTCTGCCAACAGATGTGGGAAGAGTGAGCAGGCAGCGCAGGCAATTCTGGGCCCCCAGCCCCAAGACAAGTGATAGGCCAATACTTGGTAAGCAGAGCACTTTGTTGCATTACCCTGGGTAATATCATCCCCTTTTCACAGAGGAGGATCAGAGAGGTTAATGACTGCTCTAAGGTCACAGAGGGAGTTAGTGGCAGAGCTGATGCTCTCTGATCCCCACCCAGGACTCTCTGTGCTTCTGGGGCAGAGAAAGAGGGAAGGAGAGAAGCCTCATTACCTGGAATGCTCTGTCTGCGGCACACCAGGGCCACATCGGCCCCTCCTGCATCCTTGCCTCCTTTGGAGTAAGGCCCATCGTCTACAGGCGAGAAAGAGAGAAAAGTCCTGAACTCCACTTTCGTTTCAATTCCAGCAAACCCCCTCTGGTTTGGGAATTTTCTGCCTCATGGATGTGGCCCGTAAGATGGGTCCCTTTCTGACACCTGCTCCATCTGATTCTCTGCTGAGGTCCCCGTGGGCTGCTTCTTCCAAGGAAGCCTCCAGTCTCTGCATTTGGGGCTGAATGACATTCTTCTGAGCACCCCACTTATTGGGAGCTTCACAGCCACTCTGTGGTTAACCATCTCAACAATCCTGCGAGTGCTATTATCATCATTATGGGTAATATTATTCCACCGTACAGATAAGGCTCAGAGAGGGCCAACTCATGCCCATGGTCACACAGCTGGGGAGCTGCACAATCTGCATTAGAATCTAGGTGTGCTGATCCTACCCCCCAGGCTGTGCTCGCATATCTGCTGGGACAGGGAGCTCTCTCACACGCAGGCACCGCGGCTTGTGTGAGATGACAGCTCTGTGAGCAACAGATCTCGAGCGGATCTGACTAGTGCTTTCTCATGAGGGCCGCACTTATAGTTTACAATACACCTTCTCAGATATTCCAGGCAGCCCAAGATAAGTCTGTCCCCTTAGCATTAATTCAAAAGAACACTCTCCCGTTGTTTCTTCAAATATCATTTTCAGGACTTTCCACTTAACCCTCCACGACCTGTCACACACCCTGCTCTCACATTCCCTCTCTCTTTCTCTCTCTGGGATGTGTCTAATCTGCAACGCAATCTGTCTTTTGGTTTTCTGGGGTATTTTTTGGCCGCTGGCCAGTACAGGGATCGAACCATGGACCTTAATGTTATCAGCACCACGCTCTAACCAAGTGAGCTAACCCGCCAGCCTGTCTTTTGTTCTTTTATGTTACTAGGACATTTTCCATACATTTCAAACATAAGGGAAGTAGAACAATATGGTGCAGAGGTTCTCAAAATGTGGTCCCCAGAACAGCAGCACCAG
>NW_007726296.1:668237-694204 GCF_000696425.1 Galeopterus variegatus | reverse complement strand
ATTCCAGCAAACCCCCTCTGGTTTGGGAATTTTCTGCCTCATGGATGTGGCCCGTAAGATGGGTCCCTTTCTGACACCTGCTCCATCTGATTCTCTGCTGAGGTCCCCGTGGGCTGCTTCTTCCAAGGAAGCCTCCAGTCTCTGCATTTGGGGCTGAATGACATTCTTCTGAGCACCCCACTTATTGGGAGCTTCACAGCCACTCTGTGGTTAACCATCTCAACAATCCTGCGAGTGCTATTATCATCATTATGGGTAATATTATTCCACCGTACAGATAAGGCTCAGAGAGGGCCAACTCATGCCCATGGTCACACAGCTGGGGAGCTGCACAATCTGCATTAGAATCTAGGTGTGCTGATCCTACCCCCCAGGCTGTGCTCGCATATCTGCTGGGACAGGGAGCTCTCTCACACGCAGGCACCGCGGCTTGTGTGAGATGACAGCTCTGTGAGCAACAGATCTCGAGCGGATCTGACTAGTGCTTTCTCATGAGGGCCGCACTTATAGTTTACAATACACCTTCTCAGATATTCCAGGCAGCCCAAGATAAGTCTGTCCCCTTAGCATTAATTCAAAAGAACACTCTCCCGTTGTTTCTTCAAATATCATTTTCAGGACTTTCCACTTAACCCTCCACGACCTGTCACACACCCTGCTCTCACATTCCCTCTCTCTTTCTCTCTCTGGGATGTGTCTAATCTGCAACGCAATCTGTCTTTTGGTTTTCTGGGGTATTTTTTGGCAGCTGGCCAGTACAGGGATCGAACCATGGACCTTAATGTTATCAGCACCACACTCTAACCAAGTGAGCTAACCCGCCAGCCTGTCTTTTGTTCTTTTATGTTACTAGGACATTTTCCATACATTTCAAACATAAAGGAAGTAGAACAATATGGTGCAGAGGTTCTCAAAATGTGGTCCCCAGAACAGCAGCACCAGCAGCATTTGGAAACTTGTCAGAAATGTAAATTCTGGGCCGGCCCAGTGGCGCACTACTACAGTGCACCGCTTGGGAGCGCGGTGGCGCTCCCGCTGAGGGTTCGGATCCCACATACAGACCGGCCGCTCACTGGCTGAGCGAGGTGCGGGCGCAACACTGAGGGTTGCGATCCCGTTGCCGGTCCTGGTCCAGTACGGGCGTGACACTGAGGGTTGCGGTCCGTTGCCAGCCACGAAAAAAGACAAAAAAAAAAAAAAGAAAAAGAAATGTAAATTCTTGGGCCCCACCTAAGACCTAATAAATTAGACACTTTGGGGGTGGGGTCCAGCAATCTGTGCATGTATGTGTGAATGTGTTAGTGTATTAGCCTACCTTATATTTTTCTCCACTTTTTAAATTTTGCATACAGTAAAATTTACTCTCTGTGGTGCGCATTTCTATGCACTTTGAAAAATGTTTCCCAACAACCATCATGATCAGGTTCAAGAACATTCCATCACCCCCCAAATTCTCTCTTGATGCTCCTTTGTAGTCAGTTTCTTCTCCACCTTCAATTCCCCACAAGCACTGATCTGTTTTCTGTCTATATAATTTTGCCTTCTCCAGAATGTCATATAAGTGGAATCGTTCGGTGTGTAGGCTTTTCGGTCTCATTTCTCCACTTAGCATAACTATTTGAGATCCATCTCTACTGTTGTGCGTATCAGTAGTTTGTTTCTTTTTATTGCCGACCTGTGTTCCATTGAAGGGATGTACGGGTTTTTTGAGCCATTCACTTGCTGAAAGACATTTTCGTTGTTTCCAGTTTGGGGTGATTTTGAATCAAGCCATAATGAATATTTGTATACAGGTTTTTGTTCAAACATAAAGTTCCGTTTCACTTGGGTATGTACCCAAGAATGGGATTGGGAGGGATAGGGTTAACTTTGTAAGAAACTGCCCAGCTGCACCATTGTGCACTCTCACCAACAGTGTAAGAAGGTTCCAGTTGCTCTGCCTTCTCGGCAGCACTCGGTATCAGCTTGGATTTTCTCTTTATTTTAGTCATGCTGATAGGTATGTGCGGGTATCTTGTGGTTTTCGTTTGCATTTGCCTAATGACGATGATGCTGAGCACGTTTCCTTACCTGCCATTCATGTACATCTTCTTTGGTCAAGTGTCTGTCCAAAGCTTTTGCCTATTTTTAATTGGGTTGTTTATTTTTTATTATTGCATTTTTAAATATTCCAGATACAAATTCTTTGTCACATGTAAGAATCTGTGTTTTGAAAAGCCCTCTAGGTGATTCTGTGTTGCACTAAAGTTTGAGAACCACTGGTATAATGAATCAGATTTACCCAACGTCTAGTTTTAACAAATATTAACACTTTGCTGAAATTTTAAAACAAAACGCAGACATAATACAATTTCATCTCTAAATATTTCAGTATGCATTTCTAAAATACAGGAACATATTTTTTTACATAGCAAAAATACCATATAACACCTTACAAAAGTAAAATAATTTCTTCTCTATGTGCTGACAGAGGGGGGAAGGGAATTCTCACGTCATGCACCAGCCATGCCCTGACCCCACACACACCACCTCATTCACTTCTCACAGTGACCCTGGGAGGAGAATGATGCTTCCTACCGTCACGTCCATTTGACAGATAAGGAAACTGAGGCTTGGAAAGGGGAAGTCCTGCCAAGACAGCCTCTACCAAGAGCCAGGCCCGGACCCCCAGACCCCTTTGCTCACTCCACCCTGTGCTCCAGGCTCCCTTGACCAGGTCATTTTTTCACACTGCACAGGCTGAGAAGGGCAAAGACAGGCACAGACGTGAGAACTGATGAACAGTCAAGCTGGTGGGCTCTCCCGTGCTGCCCTAGGTGTCATATCCCAGGCACCAGGTGTACCCCACGGGCTTCTGCTCCTTCCTCAGGCCTCACCTGAGTCTGCACCTGCCCTTGAAGACGGGCCTGCCTGCCACCCCCACCCCTGTGTCTCCTGCTTAGCCCAGTCTTAAGAGAATGGACTCGAGGGCCACCCAGGCCTGAGAGCAGATGCTGGCTCTGCCACTCCCCAGCTGTGGGAAGGTCTCATGGCCACGGTAAGACCTGATCCACATGGCCCATCTGCTCTCTTCTCTCCTCAGAGGCCACGTAAGAAAGATGCAGATGCTGGCTCTGCCACTCCCCAGCTGTGGGAAGGTCTCATGGCCACAGTAAGACCTGATCCACATGGCCCATCTGCTCTCTTCTCTCCTCAGAGGCCACGTAAGAAAGAAGGGCCAGAGGGGGATCAGCCCCAGCAGGTGGCAGAAGCCACTGACCCCACCCCAGCCAGGTCTTTCTCATGAGAGGGGGATCAGATTAGGATTCAGCCAGGGGTGTGTCTACCTGGGTCAAGATCAGGACTCAGCTGGGCCAGGGTCAGGGCTTATCTTGAGGTCAGGGTCTGAGCTCAGTCGCAACCAGGAACAGGGCTCAATCTACAGTGGGTTTCTCAACCTTGGCACTATTTTTTTTTTTTGCTGGATAATTCCTTGTGGTGGGGGGTTCTCTTTTACTTCATAGGAAGTTAACAACATCCTTGGCCTAGAGGCCAGAAGTTGCTCCACTAGGGTCAGGGGCAGGGCTCAGCCTGGGTCAGGGATGGGGCTTGGCCGGGGACAGGAGAGGGACTCAGATCAACCTGGCATAGGGGATTGGCTCAGCCTAGGTCAGGGGAGGGACTAGGTCTGGATCAGGGACAGGGCTCAGCTTGGGATAGGGGAGGGGCTTGGCTTGGGTCAGAGTTGCAGCTCAACTTGGGTCTCTGGAAGCCTGAGAGCCTTCACCATCTGCAGCTGTGCTGCTGGAAAACCATCCCACCTCCCCTTTCTCTCTGCTCCACCAAACCGGTGCTGAGCTCCCTCTGCTCGCCAGAAGCTGCTAAATAACAAATCAAATAGCAGTTAAGCTGGAATTGTTTCCAGGACCCTAGGGTTGGGCCCCCAGCAGCTCTGCTCCCTCCCACCCCCCACCAGGCCCCATGTTCACGTCAGCCGCCACTGATTCAGGCCACACCCCATTAAGTATAATGACTCCCATTACAGTCCCTAATATGCACTTCATTTAGATTCAACAAGATGTTTCTGAGCTAATAAAATTGAAGACGGCTCTCTCAACTGTGTGACAGTAAATGTCTCCGGTATTTCTTGAGGGCAGTTATGGAATCAAAATCTGTCTTATCCCATGAAAATCAGATTCTGCCGCTGGAAAACCCCTTCCTCTCCTGGGCTGTCCTGGGGGACAAGGGTAGAGGAAGAGGTAGAGGGTTATCTTTTAAGAAAAAGACAAGGAAGCTGAGGACCAAGTTCACCAAAGTCAGAGCAGGAGAGTCCCAAAGAATGGAAGTGGAGTTTTGAGTCCTAATATTAACAACAAAAGAGCCAGAAACCTAGAGGGGGAGCAACGGAATCCCCAAATGCTGGATGCTGAAGAAAGAATGCAGGATGTGGGCTTCTGAAGGAGAGGACCTGCTTCCTGGGGGTCTCTGTGGTGTCCCCCGAGTTTGTCTTTCCACTGGCTCTCCTCCCTTTCCTCATCCCAATATTCAGACTTCGCTCCAGTGAACTACAAGGTGTCACACTGGGCTGCAGTGACAACCTAGGGACAGCTGAGGTGCATGGGTTTGCTGGTCTTGGCAATGAGCAGCCCCAGCTCCGTCCCTTCTACAAGCTTCAGCTGGCATTGAGCTCAGGCTGTGACCCAGCTCTTTTCCCAGTGGTCAGGGGGTCCTGACCGTGTGCTGCAAATCAAGATTCATATCACCGTGTGCCGACAAAGAATTATGGAAGCCAGGCCTTGAGAGACTCTTCTCTAGGGAGGGCATGTGCATTTTAGGGAGTAGCCTTGGTTACCTCTCTTGGAGGTCGAGTCTGCTCTAGATGGATGAGTTGTCAGCTAGGAGGCTTCTAAATATCCAAGATCCCCTGCTATATTTTGAAAGGCACCCACAAGAATGCTACAATGTTTGCTGATGCCTGTTCAGGGGAGACATAGCCCCCGCTCGCATGAACATCCTCAGGTGGAGGGAAACTGAGGCAACATTCAAACCAAGAATCAAAGCAGGGTCAGAACTACCAGTTGGCTGTGTGCCTTGGGTCTCTATTTCCCCATCTGTAAAATGGGGGTGTCTCTTGCATCGCTGACTCCAGCTGGCCCAGGCTTGAGAAGTGGAGGTGATTACTTTATTTATAGAAAACCCCATGGGGGTTCAGACCCTAGGCCCCCTCCCTCAGAGAACATGCTCACTCTCTCCCACTCTCTCTTTTTTGTTCTGGGACCTGGTAATTATATGCTTAGAGATGAAGGCTTTTCAAAAACATCTTTCCCACCAATTTTCAGCTGGAAACGTGCATAAAAAACAGAGATATTTTTATCCACATGGGTTTTTTTCCCGTCTCCTCCTTCCAGCAATGGGCAATTATGAGCTTTTGCCTTCAATCAATCGGTCCTGTAAGAACTCGCTTCGGAGGGAGATTCATTTCCGTAGCCAAGCCAGCCAGCACCGGCAAATGCGGCAGGCAAGTCAGGGGAGCGGGGGCAGGAACGCTGCTTGGAGCACAGACCTGTATGCGGCCGGCCCGGCCCACCTGCAGCCCCGGGGTGGGTGAGCGGGCTTCTTTTTTTATTTTATTTCTCTGGAAATTGTTGCTAATTTGGCTTCATTATCCCCCTCTTTCTGGAGCCCCAGGGAGTTATTGAGCTTTGACAAAGGGGAAAGGAAGTCAGCCCTTTGCCAGGCTGCCTTTGCCAGGGTCCTGCCTAAGCGGGTGGCAGGAAAGAGGCGTGGGGGGGGGGCTGGGTGGGGCTGTAAACTCAGCTGGCCTTGACTGTCACCTGGTTCTGTGAGCCTTGAGAAAGGAGTGTTCAGCACCTGAAAGGGGCCGCTGAGGAAACGAATGCTCACAGGCTCAACGTGGGGCACGCGGGAGGCCAGGAGGCGTTGCGGCAGGGCACCACCAGCCCATGGCCCTGTGTGCTGCTGAGGAGGAAGGACCACCTGCACCCCCTTGGTCCAGCCTCCACAATGTGCTCGGTGGGGTGGGGGCGAGCCATCGGGCTGCCACACTCCACCCAGCGACCTCCAAGCCCCGTGTGATTGTCCCGCTGTGGCAGGCACTGCTGGTACGGTTGGTGGATGAACTCTAGAGTCAGGCTGACTTTGGATTCTGATTCTAAATCTGCTGCTGACTGGCTAGGGGACCTGGGACAAGTCACTTCTCTCTGAGACTCAGGTTTCTCCTCTGCAAAACGGGGTGCTGGTGCCCACCTCACAGGCCAATGGCAGGAACTGTGAGATTGTGGGGTGCACGGAAGCCATGAAACGTGGTAGTTGTCCTTCTGCCCCCTCTACTCACCTCGTGAAAGGTTTCCCTGGATTAATCATGGTAACATCTGTTGATTAACTGCTGGGTACTGTGCTATGTGCTTTATAAACATGATCTCATTTAGTCCTCACCACTCTTGAGGTGGTATAAGTGTTACTGCCATATAACAGATGAGAAAACTAAGGCAGAGAGGTTAAGTAATGTCCCACGGCAAGGGGCAGGGCCAGGATTTGAACCGAAGCCTTGTTTTAAGAACTTTAACATTGTTACCACTTTACCCTCATGATCATCTTAAGTGATGGGTCATCCCCATGTACAGATGAGGAAACTGAGGCACAGAGAGGTTAAGAGAACTGTTCAGGGGCACACAGCTCCTAAGTGGCAGAGCCAGGATTCAAGCCCAGGTCATCTGGCTCCCTAAGTGGTCTGGCCTTACCCTCTGGGCCTCCTCCAGCCTACTCCCTGACTCCGGGACAGGCCTGGGGGCGGGACTTGGGGTAATTCCTGTGGCTCAGGGGTAATTCTTGTGGCCCAGGGGCAATTCCTGCAGCCCAGGGGCCTCTCAGTTTCAGGCAGCAGCCCCAGCTCTTTTGGGCATCCCTCCAGGAATGACACCTTTCTGGCCATCGAGGGCTGGAACAGGGTGGAGCTGGGTAGAGACACATCGAAGCCAGTTACAGGCTGACCCGAGAATGAGAGTCCCAATCCCCGAGGCTGACGAGCCTGCAGGGTGCCAGCCTTCCGTGGAGAGAAAGCATGGGAAGATCAGATCAGTTTGGCAACAGCATGTTTTTAAGGGAAACAAGAAGAAATGCTCCATAGAGTAAAAAATTAGAAGTCTGATTCACTTAGTGCCAAGGATTGAGAAAGAAAAAGAACATTAAACAGGACACCCGGGGGTTGGGCCTTCCCTGGGTCCGGCCTGCTCTGAGCACTTTACATCTGCTAACTCATTTAATTCTCCTGAAAACCACAGGAGTCTCGCCAATTGTCCCCATCTTACAGATAGGGAGACTGAGGCCATGAGAAGTCACTCAGTGGGTGAGTTGAGAGCAACCTGGAACCCGGGTCTCTCCGACCACCCAACAGTCCATGTTCTTAACCCTCCGCTCTGCTCCCTCCCTACAAACAAGAGGGCAATGGACCCCAAATGGGCGTCAGGGCATCGGGAAGACAGCAGCGCCGCACACAAGAGTCCCCGAGTTAGGGCTCAGGCACCCATGGGCTGAGTACATTGGGGTTACCAGGAGCCACAAGCGTCACCTGGAGAGGCTGCCAGTCCACAGTCCTCTTTCCACGCAGTGTGTAGGGCCTGGCTCCTCCTGTCCAGTCATGGCAGCCGAGCCTGCCCAGAGGGCCTGAAGCCACCCTCCAGCCAACAGCCCTCTCCGTGGGTGATGGCAGCTCCCGTGCCACGTGGGCCGGGACACAGGCTCAAGTCGGGGCTTGGCCTGCTGCGTTCTGGATCCTGCTCTCCTGCCTCACTCTGAGACTGGTAATATCGAGGAGCACCGCCTCAAAACCGGGCCACCAGCAGAACAACTCAACTTCCCAACGGTGGCTGCCTAGAGCAGAGAAGAGACTCAGCTCACCCGGCTGAAAGAGTCAATGCAAAAGTCGTCACCACGACTGACAGTCCCCGGCCTCCCTGAGCTGACCTCCTGCCACTGTCCCCTTTGCACCCCACTCCCATGTGTGGCGCCTCGCTGTTCCACACCAGACTCACCCGCCCGGGGCCTCGGCACCCGCTGCCCCCTCTACTCAGACGCTCCTCCCCAGACACCCACAAAACTCCCTTCTTTACTTCCTTCAGGAACTTGTGAAAGTGTCACCTTGTCAAGGAGGCCATCCCCACCAGCCTGCCCGAGCTCTCACACGTAGCCCCACGTCCAGCACCTGCCTTGCTTCCTCTCCCTGTTCTACACCTCCTGTAGTACTCAACACCTCTAACAGATGACACTTTTTTTTTTTTAACGCTTATTGATCTTATTGACTATTTGCCTCCACCCACCAGGTCGTCAGCTCTGGGGGTGCTGGGCTTGTGTCTGTCTGCTCACTGCTGCATCCAACATGGAGAACATTTCCTGGCACACAGTAAGTGCTCAGCAAATAATTTTTTTGTTTTGTGTTTTTGTTTTGTGTTTCAGGCGGCTGGCCAGTACAGGGATCGAATCCTGGACCTTGGGTCAGCAAATATTTTTTGAATTAAATTCCCATTTACAGATCAGGAGAATGGGGGTCAAAGGGGTGGAATGAGCTGCTCACGGTCATAGAACAGGAAGAGGCAAAGAAGGGTGCAGATCTCCCTGGCTCCAGCTGCTCAGTCCTGAGCGCCTGCCTCCGGGGTTTCCTCCACGGCCACATTCCCTGCCTTGGAGCAGGAGGTCAGGCCTACTGGAGGAATCACAGAGCAGAGAGGTGGCTCTGGGTAGGGCCCCTACGGAAGACGGGTACCCCAGGGCACGGCAGGGGGACCCCTCACACATGCACACACACTCCGTCTGAGCTTTTCCGGGCTTGGGCTGGGCCACAAGTGCTCGCTGAAGCCTACAGGCTCCAGGAACAAAGACCTCTCTGTGGCCAGGGAGTCAGAGGACGCTCCCATCCTCAAGGCAGGAGAGTGAACACTGGGGAGGGGCTTCCTGCCAAAATCTGTGTTCAGGCCTACTGTGCACCCCAGCCCCGGCCAATCAGAGACAGGTCACAATCTTTCCTGCAAGAGTTCTGGGGTTAGTGGCAGTGAACAAGGCTCCCAGGAGGGAGACTGGGTATGTCCAGTATGTGGGGCCTGAGAAAGGACCCACCCAGGCAAAGATGATCGGGGCCAGGGAAAAGGCCCTGGGCTGCCCATCCCACAGGCCCCAATTCCAATCCTGGCTCTCACCAAGGAGCGCTGGCTTCTCAGGGCCTTTAGTCTTCTCCTCTACCGAGTGTGGAGATGTAGGGAGCAGCCACCTGCTGGCCGCCCTCCACAGCTCCACGGAAAGCCATGTGACCACACTGCCCAATCAGAAGCCCAGATTGGTTAGGGATGGGCATGTGATCAAAGCTGGCCAATGACAGCCAGC
This sequence comes from Galeopterus variegatus, assembly GCF_000696425.1. Classification (NCBI taxonomy): domain Eukaryota; kingdom Metazoa; phylum Chordata; class Mammalia; order Dermoptera; family Cynocephalidae; genus Galeopterus; species Galeopterus variegatus. The sequence goes on along the minus strand of NW_007726296.1, from coordinate 684,832 downwards.
CCTGGGACATTTGCTGGTATTATTGGAAACAGGCTCTCTTTCCTTAGGGATGACTGAGCTGGTTGACCTTAAGCCTGAAGGTGCCAGGGGCCCTTTGGCCCCTCAAGGAGAGTGTCTGTCTGGAAATGAAGCTTACCTAACAAGAAGCAGAGCAGGAGATGAAAAGACCCAGTCCTAACAATGTTAATTGAGCACCTGGATCCCTCTATGACTGAAGCTCCATCTTTGGACTTTTCTGAAAAAAGAGCCTCTGCACTGATGACAACTGAAGCCTGTGTGATCATGAGGTTCTGCTGGGGAAGAGACTAGGGTGGGCGCCAAAGTGGTGAGGGTGGGGGTCAAGAAAATGCCAGAGAGTTCAGGAAGGGCCTTGAATGCCAGGCTCAGGAGCTGTGATCAGATTTGAGTTTCCAAAAGCCCCCTCCTGTGGCAATACAGGAGTGGAGGCCAAGAGGTCAGAGTCGAGACTGGCCCAGGAGGCTGTGCTGGGGCCTGAGTCAAGATGGAGGTCACAGGCCCATGAGGAGGTGGAAGACACCTTCCTGGCAGTGCCCCAGGTGAGGTCTCCAGGGCACCACTGCCCTTGTGGCTCTGACCACTGCAGATGGGCCTTACGTTGAAAGGACAGTTGCACCCAGGCCAGGAAGGCAGTCGCCAGGTTGGGGGAGGGAGGTATCTCATGGGGTCAAATCCCAGCTTTGCCACTTCTGGTTGTGTAAACTTGGACAAGTCACTTAACATCTCTGTGCCTTGGTTTCCCCAAATATAATATGGGAAGAATAACAGTACCTAACTCCTGGTGTTATTGTGAGGATTAAGTAAGAAAATGCACACAGAGAGCTTAGAACAGAGCTGGGCCCAGAGGAAGGTCTCAACAACTGCCGGCTATTATTATTCACGTTATTGTTACCTGGGGGCCTAAGGCTGGGTCTGGGGGTGACCATCTCTGCCCCTTAACATGGCTGGGGAGGTGGGAGCCAAAGTTCACTGAGTCCTCGGAAGCGGGATCAGGGCTTCTGCTGTAAAAATCATCTGGGTGCCAATCCCAGCTCAGCCACCACCCTCCCTGAGCCTCAGTTTCCTCCTCTGTCCACTGGGACCACAGTCCCTCCTTGAAGCTGTTGTGCAGAAATACATCATGTGTATGTCAAGAGCTTGAGAAGGGATGGATGGGGCGACCCCAAGGCACGGGTGCAGGATGACCAGTCCTGCTCCTGACAAGCTGCCTGTCGGAGGTAGGGAAGGCCAGCCCTGCAGGCTGAGGCTGGAGAGATGATGACGGGCAGGCAGACAGATAAATGGACGGACAGAGCAACCACATCTGCCCCACAGCCCCTCCCTGGGTCCCAGCCTTGGCCCACCCAGGAATGTGGCAGCTGTGTGTTCCCCCGCCCCCTGCCGCATTCCCAGACCATGGAGCTCACTGGCCAGACCCTGCTCCCACCCCCAGGACAGGGCTTTTCCTCCTGCCCACCTAGCACAGGAGCTCCCTCCACCCACCCTAACCAAGTGAGGAACTCACTGGAAAGCCTGGGCCTCTCCTGAGATTAGGCAAAAGCCTCTGCTCACGCTGAGGCAGGACCAGCCCCTGGGTGTCCCTGCAGGGCCAAGCACTGCCCTCAGAACCTCCAGACCCACCTGCTCCGCATGCCCATGCGGGACAGCCCTGGGGAGACTCAGCCATCCTGATCCCTGGGTGCCCCTGCAGGGCCAAGCACTGCCCTCAGAACCTCCAGACCCACCTGCTCCGCATGCCCACGCGGGACAGCCCTGGGGAGACTCAGCCATCCTGATGCAGGACAGCAGCTAGGGTCACACAGACCCCTGGGTGTCCCTGCAGGGCCAAGCACTGCCCTCAGAACCTCCAGACCCACCTGCTCCGCATGCCCATGCGGGACAGCCCTGGGGAGACTCAGCCATCCTGATGCAGGACAGCAGCTAGGGTCACACAGACAGCCCTCTGACCTGCCCGTCCCAGCCAGGTGTCCTGCACCCCCACCCATGCCCACACTCTCCCCATGCCCTGGGTCACCAGGGAGTGGCAGTCCCAGTCTTAGCCATCCCAGTCCCCCCTCTCTGGGCAGCAGCTCTGGAGGGACCAGAGTGTTCAGCACCATCACTCTGCCTACAGGCCCCTCATTACGTCCCTGCCTCTCCAGGGGTCTCCCGACTGAGCCCACACAGCATATCCGCTATTGTCCCCCTTGCTGCCCACCAACTCCCTCCGGGAGCCACGCTGCTCGGCCCCCCCCTCCCCTCCCCAGGGAGGGGCTCTGGGAGGGAAGCTCACGGCTCCCACTGGCTGGGCACCGAGTCCACCCACTGCAGCAGGCGGCTCTCTGCTTAAAGGGGACACAGCTGTCGTCACAGTTGGTTCCAGGACAGGGTCCAACAGCCCCCACCCCTGCAGCCTGAGTCTGGACAGGGGATCTTTGAAGATCCCAGGGCCTTCAGGCAGGCAGACTCCCAGGTCCAGTTCTGCTCCTAACTTGCCCTGGGACTTTGGTCAATGTTTGTCCTAGGTAGGCCTCAGTTTTTCCATCTGGAAAATGGGAACAGTGCTTTCCAAGCTTTTTTTTTTTAAGTAGCAGATTCCAACAGAAATTACACAGAATCCCAGGACTTGAACCAGATAAAGCACAGCCTCTTAGACTGCATGAAGGATGCCAGGGCATCCCTGCAGGTCTTGGTTTAGAAACCCTTGAGCTCAGAGCCCTCGAGGCCCTTCCACTGAGGTTCCAACTACCTGTCCACCGGCCTCAGCTTTTGGTAAGATGGGGCCTGGGGAAGATGAGTTCAGCAGCCTGCCACATGGAACGTCCACCCAGCTTTTTGTAAAGACCGAGGGAGCTGGGGAGAGGATCTCCTACCTCCAGGCTTGATGGGCAGGGTCAGCTGGTCACAGGCTCCGGCCACAGCTGGCAAGCTTCCCCTCCCTGCCCCAGCTGGGCCTCAGCCCTGCACACTCCTGGGATTCCTCCACACTAGCTGAGGACTGACCAGGCCAATCCTAACAGGCACCCAGGGCCCTTCCTCCACCCGTCCATGAGAAGGCTGGCCCCTGCACCCAGCTGCTCCTGCTTTCCATTCCACCATGTGCTGGGATCAACACAGGTGCCAAGGAGAAGGGCAGGGTGATGGTGGCACCAGGCACAGAATGGTGGGTGTCAGCGACCTGTGCAACCACACGGTGCGTCCAGCTGAGTGCAGCTCTCATGGAATTGGCTGCATCTGAACAAGCAAGGCTCGGATTTGTTCTGTGTGTCATGCAGCCAGTGGGAGGGTGCTGCCTGATGGTTAGGGACTGGGGGCTTCTTCTGGGGTCCCTTCAAAATGGTGATACCCACCATGGAATTTAGTCCACAATTCCTGGGCCACCTCACGATGTCTCCTGCCAGCCAACTCTGGTGGCACCTTCAGAACTATCCAGGTTCTAAATATGGGGTGGGGGCTACTCACGCTCCTGTATCTGCAGGCTCAAGTCCCTCCCCTGTTGCCCACCTATCAAAGTGCCATCCTCTTTGAGTGACTTCCAGTATGTCCCAGTGGACAGGGTCCAGGTACCTGGCAAGGTTCCCCTGACCAGCAGTGAGGCCAAAGGTCAAAGAGAGTTGCCAAGTTCTGGTGGCGCTCCTGTATCTGCAGGCTCAAGTCCCTCCCCTGTTGCCCACCTATCAAAGTGCCATCCTCTTTGGGTGACTTCCAGTATGTCCCAGTGGACAGGGTCCAGGTACCAGGCAAGGTTCCCCTGACCAGCAGTGAGGCCAAAGGTCAAAGAGAGTTGCCAAGTTCTGGTGGGGGTCAGGTTGAAAAGAGAGGGGCTGAACCCAGTGGGCATTTGCTGGAAGAATAGTACCAGGCTGGGAAGGGGGTTCAGGCTCTTGATGAGGCCGTGGTATCTGGCAATGATCAGGGAGAGGCTTTCGAAGAAGACTGGGGCTGTCTCAGCTCCATACCGGGCAGGGAGAGAGGCGTGTGAACTCCTCCAACAGACCCTCACCCACCTCTTTTCCCCCATTTATCGCCCCTCAGGGGAAGGGGTGCATGGCACACTCGCCTTTGGAGTTACAGCTGCGGCTTCTCTTAGGAAAACATTTGCTGTCCATACAGATGCATTTAAATGAGTGATTAAGACTGGCGATTGGAAACCTTGCCATGTTTCTGTCTCTCTTGCTGCTCCTTTGGAATTTACTTATGGACAAGAAGCTCCTGGAAAGGTCATGGCATGGATTATGGTGAGCTTCCATGCAGCATTTCTCTGAGTGCCTGCTGTGCCAGGCCCTGGGGGACCAAGACACGAGGAGACAGGTGGGAAACAGCATCTTCTCTCTGCCCTCTGTCCCTGATACCCCACCAAGCATATTTTCATTTGATTTTATCCAGGTGTATGTTTGGAAGCAGCTGTTGGTACATTTTGGAATCAGGCAGGGTTTAAACAAATAATTTGGCACAGAGAAGTTAAGCAACTTGCCCACAGTCACCCGGCTGGTTAGGGTGGAGCCAAGTTTACACCCAGGAAGTCTGGGGCCGGCACCACTGTCCCTAATGGCAGTGCTGCTGTGCATCTCAGGATCGCAGGGGTGTGTAAAAGGGCCTGGCAGTGCAGATGAGGAGCAATTAGCTCTGTCTGGGGGTCCATTGAGGATGGGTTTCTGAGCCTGACTTTGAGGGAATTTGTTAAAGAAGGGAAAAGCCATTGCAGTTGTGCAAATCCATGGAGGCAATCCCATGTGGCTAGTGAGAAGGAGACGAGGATAGAAGTGCAGACGGAGCCAGGCCGTGAAGGTCTGCTAAGGTCTCACTCCTCCAAGTGCGCTCTGAGGACCGGCAGCACCAGCATCACTGGGAGCTTGTAGAAAGGCACACTCAGGCCCCACCCAGGCTGCTCAATCAAAATCTGCATTTTGACAGGATCCTCAGGTGGTGAGTAGGAAGTTTGAAAAGCGCTGTACTGGGGAGATAGGCTTTCATCCTGCAGGCAGTGGGGAGCCAAGGATGGTTGTAGGGCAAGGGGGTGAGAAGGCTTTGCCAGGGCCCCAGACATGGTGCACTGGCAGAAGGAGAAGAGAGGAGCATTTCTGCCTGGGAGGTGACATGGCAATGAGCAGCGAGGGCCCCTTCTGGGAGCTGAGAGCAGGCAAAGCTGCTGCTTGGTCCCCCTCCAAAGGTGGCCCCCCTTGTCCAATGCTGCCAACCTCAGGGAAGCAGAGAAAAGGGGGACAGATTGCTGCGCATGCAAGGTGGCTGGAAGCCAGGCCTGCCAGGCACTCTGGCCGCCAGTGTTTCCCGGGGACAATGTCTGACTGCTCCATGTTTCAAATGCCATGGATGGCATTCGAAGGGGATTGGGCAGTCTGGGGGAGATGACAGAGGCACGAAGCTGGCAGGCAGCCCTCCACGGACAGGAGAGGCCCTGACACCTCTGCATCCCCAGGTTTTGTGAGACAATTGGAAGATGGATTGCTGTGTGACCTTGGGTATTTGTCCAAACCTCTCTGGACCTCAGTTTCCTCGGCCATAGAAAGGGAGTGCAAGCTTCCACCCCACACATTAGTGAATCAGAAAGCGTTCATGCACCCGCTTGCCTGTCAAGAGTCTCACACCAACGCCACGAAAGAGACCAGAAACAGAACTTCAGGGTGGCTAAGCACACAGGTCAGACACCTCCAGCTCCACCACGAGTGACCCTGAGCAAGTCATCCTGTCTGAGCCTGCGTTTCCCCATCTGTTGCGGGGGGGTGGGGGGGGGTGGAGACCTTGGAAGGACTTTACAAACTGTGACTGTCCAGCCCCTCCCTACGCAGGGCCAGGCCGACAGGGCCCTCACAGTGTCTCTCAGCAGGTGCCACTTGCACTGGTGTAGAGGCGTCCTCTGGCATGCAGGACTGTCCTGCATACTGCAGAACTCCTAGCACCCTAGCCCCACCACTCGGGGCAACCAAGCCAATGCTGTGCTGACGAGAACACCGGGACCTAGAGAGGGCCCTGTCGGAGGTGCCCCACCAGTGCAGAGCTAGGGCCTTTGTCCTTCCTCTCAAAGTCCAGGGCGAGTCTGTCATAATACAGGCCAGCCATGTCCTGAGACCGCCAGGGACAATGAGTGCCAGCCGGAAATGAAGTCTGGGTGGGAGGAAGGCAGAGATGGCAAATCGAGGACAGGAGAGATAAACCCTTTATTGCTGTGGGTTGTCGGTTGCGTCTCCCTCCCTCCCTCTTCACCACAACCCCAGGCACCAGGCTAGGACAGTCGCTCCCTCCCCGCCTCATCCTCCTCAGATCCTGAGCCATGTTGTTAAACACTTCCACACAGTGGGTGTTATTGTCCCCATTTTACAGGGAGGAAAACTGAGGTTCGGTCTGTGATTCCACCAGCCACAGGTGGGGGCACCAGGTGACCCCACTCAGGGGGTGCTATTTGTCACCACTCCTTCCAAGTGCCCTACTTCTCCCCCACCCCTGCGGTCCCTCACCTGACTTCAGGGCAGGCAGGGTAGAGCTTCAGACGTCATGCTACACCAGTCAGCCACTCCTGGGCTCCCAGACCCACACTACCCTGCCAGTGCCCAGCCCTGAGGGCAGGAGGACATGCAAGGTCACAGGCCCAGAGGTCTCAGGTGGCTGCAAGAGCAAAGCATGACAGGTCACATGGACAGACCAGGAGAGGGGACGTTTCCAGAATGTGAAGAAAAGCCGCAACTCACATTCGTGGAGCAGACATGCTGTGTCAGGCTCGCTCTCAGCGTTTTACACGTATTTTGTCATTTCATCCCCACAACATCTCCACTTCAGAGATGAGGAAACCAGTGCACAGAGAGGTGAAGCCACTTGCTCTTAGTCACACTGAGTGTGGAGGGTGAGCGGGATCTGAGCTCAGGTCTGCCTGACACCATCTACACCCCATCCTCCAGCCCCCCTGGGAAATGCACACAGTGACGCACTCTCAACAGCTCACACATGTGAACACAGACCCAGGAAGCCCAACGCGGGCAGACAGAGGGACCCACGTGCTTAGAGGGGCTGCACTGGGCCCAGCTCCTGCCCCTGCAGAGCCCTGGCAATCCCGACTGGGGAGAGTCAAGGTGCCACCAGCCCTGGGACCACCAACCAGGCATCTTCTGGGGACTCCTTCTTGGACTTCATGCTCCCCTTGGCACACTCACTAGCTTCCCTCCTGGCAGAGAGGACACAAAGCACAACCAGTCAGGGGCCTCTCTGAACTTCAGGTCCCTCCTCTATAACGTGGACATTGAAGTTGTCCAACCTCACAGGCTTCTGTTGAGAAGCTCAATGAATAGGCGAAACAGCTTGAAAACTAGAGTGCGGGGCCCCTGGAGATGGTTAGCATGACCATGGCCCTGCCCCCTCTCTGGCCACTCACTCACAGAACATTTATTCAGCACCCACTGCCTGCCAGGAGCTGCGCAGGGCCAGCGGTCTCGGCAGTGGACAGAGCAGACAGAGCCTGCTCTCCGGAGCTGCCCGTCTAGGCGAGGGCAGAGACCAAGCAAGAAACACATTCCACGCTCCTGAGGGCCGCAACAAGACAGGATGGAGGACACAAGGCAGGTGGTCAGCAAGAGCCTCTCAGAGGAGGTGACATGTAAGCTGAGATGAAAGATGACAAGGAGCAAAGAGAGGAAGAGAGTCCCGGCAGCCAGGTGGGCCAAGTCTGTGGCATCTGGGGACAGCTGGGAGGCCCATGCAGCCAAGTGGCAGAGACAGGTTGGCAGGGTCCAGGGAGAGGGGTCGGGATTCTGTTCCAGTGCGAGGGGAGCCACTGCGGGGCCTTACGCAGGGCCATGGCGTGATCCGATCTGTTTTGAAATGGGGCCATGGAGAAAGGGCTGCAAGGGCCAGGATGGTACGGGGCTGGGGGACAGAGGGAGGTGATGGGCCAGAATGCCTCGGAGACAAGAGATCTGGACTCCAGGACCCCTCCTGCTCCGAGTCTCAGTTTCTCCTTCTGACGACGGCCCAGTGCAGCTGTCAGGTGGGAAAGGTGAGAAAGCATGGAGCCAGGGCACATCTTGATGCAAAACAGGAGGAAAAAGAGAAACGGGCACTGTGAACAGGCAGGGCAGAGGCGGGGCAAGGGCAGAGAAGGCAAGCAGCACCCACTGCTCACTCCGCAGTCCCAACCAGAGCCATGAAAACGGAAGCAGCGAGCTCCCACCCAAGTCTCTCCAGCATGGAAAAGGTTAGAAATGCAGACAGAACCAAATGGCACTGCTTGTGGGGGGTAAACTGAGGCAGCCACACTGGAGGCACCTGGTGGTGTTTGGAGGAATTACATGTTTTGTCCACCCTGTGTCCCAGCACCCTCATTCATCGAAGTTATTGAAGAGTAATCCCCGACCCCCCAGGTCCCTATGGGCATGAACTCTCCAGATTGTTGTTGGTGAAGGTGACCTGGCCCTCCATCCTAGGGGAGGGGACAGGTAGCATGTGATGGCCGCACCCCGCAGAGAGAGACACAGCAGTTAGCAACACAGCCACGTGGACAGATCTCAGAAAACCTAGTGTCAAGTTAAAGAAAGAAAGGAAGAGAGGAAGGTGCGGAGGGAGAGAGAATAAGATGTACCCTGTAATATCACTTTTGTAAGTTAAAGACACAAAAAACACTACACATGCAGCAAGGGCGCATATGTGTGGAAAGACCCATTTCACCAAGTGAAAGGGCAGAGCGAGGTCACCGGGGCAGGGATAGAAAATGAAATAAAAAAATTAAGATAAAGCCAGAACAGGCAGTGAGCTGGCCCAGGACCTCATGTGCTTTAAACCAAGGAATTGAGCTCAACCCTCAGAACCTGGCGTTAAATATAAAAAATAAATAGGTGCCTGGAATGGCATGTTAAGAAGTGGGACTCTCTCCTGAGGACACCAGAAGGTTGTGGAGGGAGAGAGGGATGAGACCAGGCAAGTGACTTAGAAAACTACCTTGAATGGGTGAGAGAGTGCCTGGCCGGGGGCAGGGGCCTCAGCTGACCTCGGTCACCCTCGCCCACCCCCCTGGGGGGCCGCTCAGACTCTGACCACCTGCCCTCTCGCTGCCTTCCTAACAGAAAGCAAAACATGAAAACAAATGGACAAGTTGTCAGGGCTCAGCTGCAGGAAAAAGAGATTGTGTGCTCATCTCAGGATGTCAAATTTCACCATGGCAGTGGCCCTGCCAGCCCTGCCAGCCCTGCCCTGGAGAAAGTCCTGGGCGGGGAGTCAAGAGACCCAGTTGGAGGTCCAGCAACTGCTTGCAGTGGAATATCAGCCTAACTTGTAGAAGGGACTGTGCACAAAGAGGATCTGCTGCAAACCCCTCCAGAATGAAGGGGACCAGAGAGTCAGGGATGCTCAGAGGGGGAGGAAGCGGGAGCTGCCTGGTGGAGGCAGTGTCTGAGCCAAGGCTTGAGGGACAAAGGAATTCCACGCTCAAAGATGAGGTGGGAAAGGCATTCCATGCAGAGGGGACAGCGGGGTGAAGGGTGGGAGGTGGGAAGATGCCCAGTATGTGTACAGAAAGGCACCAACCAAGGTGGCTGGGGTCAAAGGGCCCCTAAAGAGAGGGTGGACAGGACGAGAAAGTGGGGCTGGGTCCTGCAGACACAGAGACATTCTTCAAAGGAGAGAAGGCACAGGATGGGGGCATTCCTGGCACTGTGACCCACCATTCCGATGACGTTAGGGAGGAGCAGGCTCTCCTGAGGCGCCTCCAATGGGGTGGGGTGGGGGGAATCACAGAGAGTGCACGCCACCCCACACAGACAGCTGTAGCAGCAGCCACTCTGCAGCCAGTAGTCTAGTTGTAGCGACTCCCCCTTGTGGCTGGTAATCAAGGCAGTGAGGGTAATGGATGAGGCTTGGGGGACAGGCACAGCCTGGCATCCTGTGCCCATGACTGGCAGAGTGCAGCAGGAGAGCCACATGCCACAGGGGACTGGGTGGCAGCCTGTGGCTAATGTTGTGCCTGGAATGCCACCCTCTACCCCCTGAATCTAGTGTTACCCTCTCTGCAAATGCAAATGCCCTAGAGAAAGAGAAGGGGCCTGCATCTGCTGAGCACCTGCTGGGTACCCAGCACTTTATATGCAGTGTCTTATTAGTGTTACCCTCTCTGCAAATGCAAATGCCGTAGAGAAAGGGAAGGGGCCTGCATCTGCTGAGCACCTGCTGGGTACCCAGCACTTTATATGCAGTGTCTTATGGAATCTTTCAGGAGCCCTATAAGGCAAGCATTGCAGCTCCTATTTTACAGATGAGGAACTGAGCCCAAGAGGAGGAAGGGAGTTGGCCAAGGCTGCCCAGCTAGGACGGGCAGAGGGTCAGATTGACAGAATCAGGTGCGCCCTCCTTGGGTACCTTGCACAGGCTCTTCCCTCTGCCTGGAATGTTCTTCTCCACGTTCATCCTTAGAGCCCAACTTAAACAATTCCTCCACCCAGAAGCCCACCGTGACCATACCAGGTAGGTCCACCTTCACCCTCTCACAGCCTTTCCACCGACATTCACTCACCTGTTCTTTTCCACTAAATGGGAGACCGTCAGCTGTCTTGCTCACTGACTTTAACCCCATGCGGGGGTTTGTACATACTAAGTGTGGAATATACTATAAAGCATATGTACTTCACAGGGCCTGGTTTTCCAAAGCCTTGCAGTTTCAAATATTGACCTTGTGGAGGACTGGAAATTTTCCTCAGGCTATAAAGTCTCTGGTGTAAGATAAAGATTTGTGGCACAGCAAGGTTGCTGGCTCAAGGACAGACTAGTTACTGATTGTTATGTAAAGGTACCGAGAATTTGCTGTAAGATCACTTAATTGTCTAATGGAATGTCATCTGACTTGTTTCACTGAAAGTTACCAGCCTATATTGTTAAACTATAATCCCACGCATGTTCTCTTCCTGTAACTTCCTGGTCTGGAAAATAAATGCAGAAAGAGAACCCCAATTCGGGATTAATTTCCCAAGGAAGGGATGCCTCTTGCTGGAGGGTCCTGGGAAGATTAACCATTTTGGGGTCTCTTACTGCTCAAAAGAGATGGGCTTTGAGTAATCCTTTACGTCTCCGTCACCCAGGGAAAGTGGGGTGACAAATCTGTGGGGGGCGAAGCAACAACTAAGTGCTACATAAGTGTCTGCTGAACAAATAAATGAGAAATAAATGATGTATATACATAATTCCTGAATTGCTTCATTGGAAAGAAGCCAAGAATACATCTCTTCTCACACTTTGGTCCCATGTAGGAATCCTCTCTGCTGTCAGGTATAGCTTGCACACCCCTGCAAATGGGGAGCTCACCACCTCCTGAGCAATCCACCCTACTCTTGAACATTTGTGGGGGGTGAGAGTCATTCTGCTAGTTGGAACCTGCCTCCCTGTGGCTCTCCTCACCCCACATCATGGCCTCTGAGCCCCAGCATGTGGCTTCAGTGAGGACCAGGTATGTGGTGGGACAGGGTCATTCACCCCAACGTTCTGGAGCCACTGCCTGCACAGCTCCCTCCACCAGTGAGGACAAATTATCCTCCCTGAGCCACAGCATCTGAATATGCCTGAGTGTCTTGCTGTACAAGTGGGGAAACTGAGGCTCAGAGAGAATAGGAACACAGCCTCTAATAATGACAACCCACCTGGCCTCTGCCTGGCCCCCTACAGATTTCAAACTGCTCCTCACCTCCAGTGGCATTTACTTAGGTCCCATGATGTCGGGATAATCATCTCATTTTACAGTGAGGAAACTGAAGCCCAGAGGGAACATGGGTCTGCAGCTCAAAGCTTTAATTACAGTTCCGTACACAGGTTCTAAAAAGGACGTGTGACAGGCTCACCTGACTGTGTACCCTCCTGGTGGATGTGAATATGGAAAGAGAGCCCTGGAGTTGTGGATGAACATGGCACCTCAGGCAGGGTGACAATGTAGGAAGGGCCATCGAAGGACACCACTCAGCCCAGCTGAGAATATACTGTTGAGATCTGGGTCAAGGGGCCCATGCTGGGGGAAGGGGGTGTGGGAGGGAGCCCTGCAGGGCTTGGAGGTGGGCCCTGGCAGAGACCACTTGTTTGAGGACAGGACTTGACCCCAAGATTTCTGGGTCAGTGCCTGCTGCCTGACAGCTGAGGCACCCCATGCTCCACAGCCCCTAAGCACTGTCAGGGAAGATCCGTCACGAGGTTTCCAATGGGTGCCCCAAACCGGCCAGGCTTCCTCTGTGGCCTCCTCTCCATCCCCAGCACCATGCTGAGCCAATCCTCACCTCTGAGCCTTTGCACTCACGGTCCCCGGAATGCCCTTTTCCTAAGCCCTGCCTGGCCAAATCCTCCCGGCCCTCCAAGACTGCCCACCATCCCTTCCCCCAGGAAGCCTTCCCTGCCCTCTCCAAGTTCCTCCTGCTGGTTGGTGCCTCTCCTGGGTTTCCAAAGCCCTCGGGCCCCCCTCAGTCCCACTGTTTGTCAGCTCAATGGATGTGCCACCTCTTCTTGTCCATCTTCCCCTGCAAGAGCCTGACACAAAGTGGTGCTGAGACTGAGGATGTTCTAGTCCACCGTCCCCAGTAGCCACACCCTGGGGCTTTAGATGGGCCTTGAGTTCAAGTATGAACTCCACCTCCACCTCTGACTGGCCCAGTGACCTTGAGCAAAATCGGCCTTAACCTTCCCATGTGTTAGTGGGGGTATATGAGTGGGCTGGGGGAGGAGTAGGACCTGTGGGTCTCTGGGGGCTGCTTCAGCTCCAACCTCAGCCAGCCTGGGACCCCTTCCCCTCCATGCTCAGCTCGAACTCCAAATGACCCTGGCTGCTTGCAAACCTCCAACAAACCTTCCTCGACAAACCCATTTTGCAAATGGGGCACCAAGACTCAGTGAGGGGCTATGACCTTGCCCAAGGTCGTCATGCAGGGACCCCAGCTGCCCAGTCACATGGCTGTTAGAGGTTGCTGGCTACGTGCCTCCCCCCACCCCCCGTCCTCCCACCTGCCCACCACATCTGCTTATGAGTCACCATCCCCTTGGCCAAGACAGCGAAATGCGGGGGCTGGAGAGACAAGGTTGGCCCAAGGGGAGTGAGCAGGCGGATGGGGGAGGTGGCAAGAAGGCTTCCAGCCTTGAGAGAGCAGGGCTGGGGCACAGAAGGGAAACTGAGGTCAAGAGGAGCAGGGACCTGCTCAATGATCACAGAGAGCCGAGGTTGGCCTCCGTCTCCAATGGATGGGTGTTCTTTTCACTCCATCAGACCATCTCCCCAGGGAGGGAGACAGGGCTGGCAGCCCTCACAATTATCCGGGCAATTAAGACAGGCAGATGGTCCTGCTGGATGGAACATTCAAGCTGACAATTGGAGACAATGCCAGGACATTACAGACAAGATCACACAGGTTCCGGGGGGACATGAGCAAGAAGGATGTGCAGTGGGGACTTTCACCCAATGTGTGTGTCTGGAACCAGGGAGGAGCCCATCTCACTCTGCCTGCTCTGCCCTGCTCAGACTTCCCTCAGCCTGGGCTCAGTCCCGGCCTCTCCCTGCAAGAGGGACACAGACAGTCTGGGGCGTGGACAGAGGTGGTGGCCACATGGGGAGGGGCGAGAGATCCTGTCCTGTCCGGTGAGAAAGGGGGCTGCTCGGCCTGGAGCAGAGAACCTCAAGGGGTTCCATCTCTGTCTCTGCAGGGCTGTCCCAGGGCAGGGCAGCAGAGAGAGGGCAGAGGACCTTCAGAGAGAATGGGGAAGGCAGCCCAGTAGCCACATATTGGGAACACAACAGAGGGGTCTCCTGCTCTCAGCAGGGGAGGCTGGATAGAGGGACTGCTGAGGAATGCCCCAGGGTGTAATGTTTAGATGTGGACATCAGACAGCCTGGGGCAGGCTCAGACTCCACCACTTCTTTCCTAGGTGTGTGACCTTGGGATTAACTTCCTCTTCGAACCTCAGTTTCCTCAGCTGCAAAATGGGGCAATTTAGTTCACAGCTCGCAGACCTGCTGTGAGGATGAGAAAGTACACGTGAGCTGCTCAGCGCAGTGCCTGACACACAGCAAGTGCTCAGTGAATGCTTGGGGAACAGAGAACAAGTCCAGAGATCAGCTCCAGGCTGCCAGAATCCTGCGATTCCAGGAACAATTCCACGACAACTTCCAAGACACTGTGGCTGGTCTGAAATTCTGATGCCCAGGCATTCAGGAGGCCAGAGGCCCAGGAGCAGCCACTGAACTAGCATGGGAGGGAGGGGACTTGTTCCTACACTGGGATTCAGACAGATCCAAGACCCCAATGTGGCTGCCAGGAGAAAAGTCAGGAGCAGGATGCGGAGGCAAGAAAGAGACAGAGGAGAGAGAGCCTCATTAATGACGGGAGGAGGGAGTGAATAACTCCCTGCAGACTGCAGCACAGAGGTGCAGGCAGACAAAGCTGGGGAGGACCAGGCAAGGATTTCTGTCTGTCTTGTTCCCTGTTGTAAAACCCAGAGCCTAGAACAGTACCTGGCACATAAACATTTGTTGAGTGAAGGGGTGGCACAGGCTATTCCCTGCCTCAGCAGTCTCTAATCCTGCCCACCCTGCAGCCCTGGCTCCTCCGTCTCAGCTGGACCCCACCCCAGACCGACCTGTGTTCTGCAGACCAGAGCCAGAGCCTGCTCCAACACGCAAAGCTGTCCTCCACTCTCTCTCTTGCTCAAGGACCTTCCATGGCTCCCACTGCCTCTGGGACACAGTTCAAGCTCGACAGCTTCCCACCTCCACCACCCTGGCTCCTCTTCTCCTCACACCCTTCATGCTGACCGCAGTCCTCACAGTTCCCTGAGGCAGATCTTTCAAGCCTGCAGGCATTTGCACAAGCTGTTTTGTCTACCTGGCAAACCCCTACTCATCCTCAAAGACTCCACTCTGGGAGCCTTCCCTGACATTTCTCAAGCAAAATCATTGCTTCCTTCTCTGGGCATTAATTGGACCCTCAAATCTCAGTTTGGGGTACAAGAGAAAGGTCTCACATGGCCATGTGGTCTAGGGACTCCCCCTTCACACAATCACAGGGTGAGGAATTTGGGTGTCTTATCCAGAAAAGACAGAAAACAGAAAGCCCTGTTAAAATACATGGGTTGGAAATGGGGAAACGTGCCCCCTGGCACTTAAAAATATACATTTTGAAGAAGACAGAGGAGACAAGAGACACCTTCCTCACACCCCAAAGCCCTTGAATGCTCCCCTGGGCTTTCGTTTCTACTCATGGTGCGCAGGCTCGCTTTATGGGCAAAAATCATTCCTGTGCCTCTCCCAGAGCTCCCCCAGGAGGGAGTGGAAAGATGCCAGGCAGGAGCCCGGCGCGCTGCGTCCTCAGTCAACCAGGGCGCGCACCCTTTTTTTTTCTTCACTTATTTCCTGTTATGGGCTTGCTGGTCCCAGATGTGACCGCCCTGAGGACAGTGATAAGTGCATGTGGGGCGGGAAGGGCCACTGATGGGAAGATCGAAGTTCCAGGAGTCCCCTGTGTGCCAAGCCCTGCCCCAATCTTTCCCGATTGTCCCTGCTTCACTGCCATCTCGAGAGGGCCTCCCCACCCCCACTCCAACCTCGCCCCCACCCTGAGCCCCTTCCTAGGGCCCTCTGAGGGGCTGGAATGGGACCCAGCACATGCTGGGGCTCAGCAAAGACTCAGTCGGGCCCAGAGCCAAGTCCAGCCTTTGCCCACGGTCTCCCTGCCCCCTGTGGTCCCCCTGCCCCAACTCCCCACACACAGCCCCTCGCCGGTCCATCCTGACCTGCTGGACAGCCCCACGACCTGAACAGGGAGGGGACAAAAAGCGGTCAGGGACATGCCCCAAGCATGGGTGGGGGCAAGGAAGGAGATCCATGGAAAAGTAGAGAGGAAGACAGACAGACACAGAGAGACCAGGAGAGACACCAAGACAGCATGGGAGAGAGGCAAGGAAAAAGAGAGAGGTTGGGGCAGAGAGAACCAAAGACAAGGGAGAAAGAGAGACACAAAGAGACACAGGGAGCAGACAAAGAGAGACGGCAGGAGAGAGAGGAGAAAGAGACGGGGCAGAGACAGAGAGGGAGACCCAGAGAGAGTTAGGGAAACCCAGGCAGACAAAGAGATGAGAGAGAGAAAGAATGAGCCAGGGAGAGACGGAGAGGTGGAGAAGGGAGCAAGAGAGGGCAGGGCAGAGCAGGGGGTGACTGAGGGCAGGGAGGAGAGCTGGGAAGTCCCTGCGGGCCCCCGAAGCCCCCGCCTCCATCCGACCCACCGCAGCCCCAGAGCGCCCAGTGCCCCAGGCCCAGCGCAAAGCCCCTGGCCAGCCAGGGGAGCGCCCCGCCCGTCCCCGCTCGGTACCTTTGGGCCGCCGCCTCACCACGCCCAGCCGCCACTTGAGCGACAGAGCCAGCATCATGCCCCTCCTGCCAGCAGGGCCCAGACCAAGGACTAGGACGCAGCCCGCCCCAGCCTCCCGGTGCGCCCCGGCACTGCCCGCGCTAACTGTCAGAGGCTGGGCGCTCCGCCTCCGCCCTCCCAGAGTTGCTAAAATAGATAATCCTCCCAGGAGCCGGCAGTGCGAGGCCCTGCCTCCACCGCAGCCCAGCCTGGGGAGCACAGCTGCAGGACGTTTCGAAC
>NW_007726296.1:655007-667309 GCF_000696425.1 Galeopterus variegatus | reverse complement strand
ATCGTCTACCTGCCCCCAAGACTGGGAGCTCCTGAGACAAGGACGGGGACCACTTGACCTGTGTGCTCACTGGGCAGCACAGGGCCAGGCATCTGATGGGGTTATCAGTGTACAATGCTGAGACCTAGGCCCCGCCTCTTCACTCCTACCCGCAACAACGACCTCATTTATAACACAGGAATCCACCCAAACAGGCTGGCTGGGTGTAGTCGACGGAACTACACCTGAGAGCGCCAGCCTTTCAGCAAGAGCTGAGTAAGCACGTTGGGCATCCCTTCCCATCTCACGCGTAGTTAGCCTCCTCTCTGATCCCCCAACCTGGCCCCTGAAATTGGCAGGGCAGGCAGCATTACCTTGGGGAGACCGATACAGAGGGGCAGCAATTTGCTTGGGATCACAGAGCACATACGTTGCAGAATTGGGACTAGAACCCTGGGCTCCTGCGACTGCCTCCCAAAGCAGCTGCTCAGCTTCCTCCACCCTCTTTCCAAACCATGAGGGCTCCTGCAAGGGATCAAGCCATCGGTCACACTCACAGGAAAGGCAAGACGTCCACTCGGGAATCGTGGCTGCCACAAAATCAGGCTGCAGGCATGAACCAGCAGCGGGACCTCCCATGAGAAAGTTATGGGCTTCTCACCCAGGCAGAATTCCTGAAATCCCATCACTCTGCAGTCATCCTACCTCCAGGCTTTGGCTCAGCATTCACCAAAGTGCAGGATTCCTACTATGGATGGAGCACAGGACAACTTTGGGTAAACAGACCAGGCAATTAATGAAAACAAAGGACACAGTGAGAAAGCTACTTCCCTCTCAATGATCTCCAGCTTTCTAAGTCCATGCAGGAGTTTCTCTTGGTTCTACTTTGCTTTCTGTGCCTTCCTGAAGCTTGTGGATTCACCATTTTAAGCAAAGAGAGAGCAGGCCCCAGGCTCAGAGCACCCCACAGCAGCGGATTCTAGCTGACCACATCGGGGAAGTGCTTGCTGGCAGGAGGTGGGCTGGGGGTGGGCCTGTGGTGGTGACTCTGTCGGGCAAGGGAGAGGTCCTGGGCTCCTTCGGGGTGTTCCATTTTTTCATCCTTAAGCTGTGGCTGGCCGAGGTTGCTCAGGGGAGCCCAGGAAGCTGGAAGGGGGCACTTGAGCGAGATCCCCCAACTCCTTTCTGAGACACAAGGACAGTGTGAGGGCCACCCCGCCACCACAGTCTCCCTCCCACCCCCACTGTTAGCCTCTCCTCAGCAAAAGAGAAGCCTGGGCCCCTTGAGAACAGCAAAACTCCAACTCAGCTGTGCACACAGTGAGGGGAGAAATCAGAGAACACAAGCTGTTGGGGTGGGCAGACCTGAGTTCAAATCCCAACTCAGTGCCCCCCATGAGCCTCAGTTTCCTCATCTGACAAATGGAGCCAATAGTTATTTCTTGCTTCTGACCCAGTGAGGGNAGAAATCAGAGAACACAAGCTGTTGGGGTGGGCAGACCTGAGTTCAAATCCCAACTCAGTGCGCCCCATGAGCCTCAGTTTCCTCATCTGACAAATGGAGCCAATAGTTATTTCTTGCTTCTGACCCAGTGAGGGCTACATGAGATCGCGTGTACAGAGCACAGAGTTGAGCCCGGCACACAGTAGGTATTCAATAAGCTATGAGTGATGGCTACTAATATGATCATTCTGCATAGAGCCCAACCCCTCCTGTGTGAACAGAGATGGGAGGCACAGCAAGAAGGCAGGAACATTGGGAATCTGATGCTTTCCATGAACCGTCTCCTTTAATCCTCACCAGTGCACCAGGTGGTCTCAAGAGCATCCCCATTTTACAAATGAGGAACCTGAGGCTCAGAGAGGTGTGGGACTCCTCCAGGACCACACAGAACATGTGTGGCAAAGCTGGATCTCAGACTCCAGCCACCAGACTAGGCTACCACCACATCTAGTCCAAGGGAGCAGACCTTAAAAACCTTACTATGTGCCAGGCTGTGGGCCGAGCATGCTGCCGGCTTAGCCCAGGATGGGAAGGCTGCATGGCCCGGGGTCATGCAGACCGTTAAGTGGCAGATTGAGGTGGAAGCACAGCCGAGTCCAGAGCAGGAGCTCTGACCAAGGACAGGTCACTCCTCACCTCGTTGCTGACTTTCATGAGGTCTCCAGCAGCAGCTGAAACTGATACCTGGAAAGTACAGCAATAAATAAGGATGCCCGGAAGAATGGGACAGCCAGGGTGGGGGGAGACCAGCATCTTGGCCTCTTGGGGTCCCTATCACCAGTTTACCCTGGAAGATGCCCTACAAATGTTCCAGGCCTCACAGGGGAGGACGTCCCCAGGACTGCATCCAGACCTGGACAGAGAGGTGGGCCAACCCAGCTCAAGGGCTTGCTCTGGGTCCCTGCCCCACTACATGCCCGCTCCAGAGACTCCACAGGCTGAAGGACCCCTGCAGGAGCACCTGGGGTTACATGTGGAAGCGGCTACGGAGCCCAGCCCAGAAATTCCCCGACTACGCGGCTTCAGGCAAGTCACTTTCCCTCCCTGGGGTCCCTTGGTTTCTTCAGCTGCAAAATGCAGGTAATAACATGACCTTGCCTGTCCTCTAGGGCTGTTCTGTGACAAATGAAGAAGGGGAGCTCTGAGGGGTAGTGTGGGCTGTCCACGGAACATGGCACTGACTCGGAGGTGTAAGATGCTTGTTGGGTACAATCACAGGAGTGTTTCGGGGCTTGAGCTGTTGAACCAGCCCACCTGGGTTCAAATCCCAGCTCCCCCACCTTCTGGCTGTACGACTGGGCTGTGTTGCTTCACCTGACTGAGCATGTTTCCTCACCTGTGAAGTAGAGATGACAATAGTGCATACCTTATCATACGTTGTAAGGATGAAACAAACACGAAGCTCCCTCAAGCAGCAGCTGGCACACAGTAGGCACTCAATAAATACACAGAAGCATTATTATTAAGGTTGATGTTGTTAGGTGTGGCAGAATTCCAGCTAAAGCTGGAATTTGGGTACGTTGTAAGGATGAAACAAACACGAAGCTCCCTCAAGCAGCAGCTGGCACACAGTAGGCACTCAATAAATACACAGAAGCGTTATTATTAAGGTTGATGTTGTTAGGTGTGGCAGAATTCCAGCTAAAGCTGGAATTTGGGTAGACCTTGGTGGGTCAGGTTAATTAGAGGGGCAGGTAAGCCAAGCTGTGTCTGGGGAAAGAATTCATCCTAAAGGAAAAAGGAATCAAGAGAGATGTGTGGAACTCGGGAGTTTCCAATGATGGAATCCTGGGCACTGCAATGGGCCCAAGAGCGGAGACCTGTGAGACGAGTAGAGCAGTTTTATTTCCCTGTCCCTTCCCGAGCTCAGGGGCATTGTGGGTCACCCCCATCTATGGGGCCCAAGATCCACCAAGAAGTCACTCGGGCCAGCCTGTTTGGAGCTGATATGGAGGTGGCTCCGTGGATCCTGGAGGATCCTGGTCTTACCGAGGAGCTGCCTGGCTGTGTTAAGTGCTACGCAAGGGCCAGAGCTGAGGAAGACGCAGTCCCTGCCCTCTAAGAACTC
The DNA here is from genome assembly GCF_000696425.1 of Galeopterus variegatus. NCBI lineage: Eukaryota > Metazoa > Chordata > Mammalia > Dermoptera > Cynocephalidae > Galeopterus > Galeopterus variegatus. The sequence goes on along the minus strand of NW_007726296.1, from coordinate 663,758 downwards.
CTAGTTGAGGAAGAGGCTGCTTCTCCCTGAGTCTCACTTTCCCCATCTGAATCTGCAGCTCACAGGGCTGCAGAGAGGATTCTACATATCAAAGCATCTGTATACAGTTGGCACTCAGTACACACCTCCTCTCCCCGCGTGCAGTCCAACTTCTACTCCAGACTCCTGTCCCCTCTTCTTCAGCAGCATCACCCCCATTTCCTTGGGAAGCTGCTCCTCTCCTGCACTCAGTTTGGGTGGAGCTGTGTCCCCCAGATCCAGGAGGGGCCCTTGACCCATTGCCAGCCAACTAGCCTATTCCAACCCCCGGCCATGGTGACTGCCCAGGGATGAGAACGTGCCCAAGTCAACCCAATGAGAGACTATTCTGGGACTAGGATGAAGGATTGCTGGGGAAGGGAGGCTCCACTGGGCACATGAGAAATGGTGTCAGCCTGGGGCTGCTGGTAGCCCCTGTGGCACCAAGACAGGAGGAGAGAAAGAGAGAAAGACGGATCCAACCCTGATGATGGTGTCATCTCAGCACTGGAGCCCACCATGCCTGCAGTCAGTTAACCCTTTTCAGTAACTTAAGACAATAAATTCCCTTCTTTGCTTAGGCCACTTTGGGTTGCATTTTTGATGACTTGGGCCCAAAAGAGTCCTGACTAATCCAGTGTCGTTCTCATTTCAGAGTCCCAGACTCCAGCACATAGCAGGGGCTCAGCAAAAGGCAGAATGAATGAATGAATGAGAAACAGAACATGGAACAATACGCTCCCCAAACTGTGCCTTCAGCAGAGGCCCCGGGCCCTCAACATTAGTCAGAAGAGGCCACAGCTGGATGATGAAGTCCTTGCCAGCACGGGAACCCCAGCTGAGCAGTTTAACTGGCAGATCCAGCAGATGCGGAGTCAGCACTGGAGGGAGATTTGGGGTTCTGAGTTCCAGCCATCTAAAGCTTGGCTGTTTTCAGAGCTGCACATGCCAGCCCCCTTGTGGTCGGTCTCCAGATTTTTGCAGGGCTCCTTGTGCAGAGATGGCAGCCGCAGAGAGAGTGTGAGCAACACGGAACCCCTCAAAGAAGTTGAGACCGTGGCCAACACCAAGGACAGATCAGCCCAGGCTGGGAGCCAGGAGGCCTAAGTTCAGGTCCCAGCCGGCTGTGGACTGCTGTGTGGCCTCGAGCAAGTCTGCTGCTCTCTGGCCTCCATGGGCTGCACTACATGGTCCCCCTCGGTCCACCCTCCCTGTGGCATTCTCACTTCCTCTGCCCCAAGGCCCAGAGAGTCCCCCCCCTCCCCCCGCTGTCTGAGGTCACACTGGCACTAAGTCGGCCAAGCCAGGATCAAACGCAGGACTGTCTGACTCCCCTCAAAAATGAGCTGCACAGAGCCCAAGAGATGACTTAAAAGAGGGGAGAAGACCACAAGGCAATCCAGGCCAGCCTCCACAGATTCTGCTTTTTCCATTCTTTCCTCAGCCTCACAAAGCCCCAGAGGCCCTAGTTGCTGCCACCCCCACCTGCTTCCTGAAACAAATTAGCATCTCGTTAGAGATGCCTTTAATCTTCTTGGCCTTTTCTTCCCCACAGGCCAAGTGGTGGCATTTCTGCCGCCCAGTTCCACTGATCTAAATAACACCAAGCCTTCCAGGCTGGCTCAGTCGGGGGTGAAGAGGGGCTGCGGGGAGGGCAGGGGGCAGACCCTTTTTAACAGCTTGTCCAGGCTGGGGGAGGGGGAGGACGTGGGTGGATCATCCACCCAGCCATTCACTCATTCAACAAATATTTTTCAAGCACCTTCTGTGTGCCAAGTGTGGAGGTACAGCCATGAACAAAATCAAGGCTTCAAGGTGCTGATAATCTGGTGGGGAAGAAAGAATAAATAACAAATGTGATAAGTAAGTAAATGATGCAAAATGTTATAGTGAAACATGAGAAGTAAACAGAGCAAGGTGAGGGGTATCAAGTGCAGAGGTCGATGTTGCTGATTACAAAGCCCCAGAGCCCAGATTGTGGACTCCAAATACCTTTGCCCACTAAAGGATCCCCAGGGCTCCTGGGAGCAATGGCTGATGCCAGGGACAGGGCAGGGAAAATACAAAATGAGCCTGCAGCACCTTTCTGGCAGTCTTACAAAGTCAAGAAGTGCTCAAAGTCTGTGTGGGAAGGTCGGAAGGACACAGAAGCCAGCTCGAGGGGCTCCCACTGGCCAAACTTGGGACAACTTGAGCATCAAAAAAGAATAATGACTGCAAAACTGTAAAACTCGATATGCTCATGATGATTCTCAAAAGGACAAAAACAAAACAAAAACACCTCACTGGTCCCTTTGGAGGTGGTTAAGAGGCCGACTCATTGTTCTGAAAGCAGATAAACGAAGGAGAGGAATAAAGCATCTGTCCTGCCTTTCCCGTGTGAGTGGCATTTTAGGACAGCCTCATAAGGGAGAGTCATTCTTCACAGAAGACCACAGCGTGTACATTCAGAAAATAAGGCAGAACTGGAAAGCCACCTTTTCGCAGTCCTAATCATATAAAGGGTTGGNGAGAGGAATAAAGCATCTGTCCTGCCTTTCCCGTGTGAGTGGCATTTTAGGACAGCCTCATAAGGGAGAGTCATTCTTCACAGAAGACCACAGCGTGTACATTCAGAAAATAAGGCAGAACTGGAAAGCCACCTTTTCGCAGTCCTAATCATATAAAGGGTTGGCCCTGTGACAGAGGGTCCAGGCGGACAGCACTTGAACTCCTGGACTAGTCTCAGCATCACCAAAAGCAGAACAACCTGGCCTTCCGTGTCTCCTGATGGATTCAGAAGGAAGCCCACGGCACTCCCTGTGACGGATTCTCACCTACAGGATTGGACCTGAGTCAAATCCAGCTTTAGACCCAAATACCAGCTGACGGAAAGTAGAGGGGACAGGAGAATACATTAAATGACACCACGAGGACATTCAACAGGACAAATGACCCGGTTTCCCCAACAAATAAGTAGAATGGGAAAAAAAGAGGGAAAATGACTGTTACAGATTAAAAGAGACTTAAGAGACTGACCAACCAAATGCAGTACGAGGACCTTAATTTGGATCCTGATTTGAATGAACCGAGTGTGAAAAGACACTTTGGACACAACCGGCAGAAACTGGTATGAGATGATATTAAGAAATTACAACTGATTCTATTGAGTTGATGCTGTTATTATAATTATAGTTTTAATAAAGTCTTCATCTGTTGGAGACACAGATGAAACAAAAAAAAAAAGTCTGAGATTTGACCTTAAAATGCCTCAGGGGTATTCTTGTGTTCTATGTGCCATTTAGAAGTATATGAAAATTATAAAATATAGAATAAAAAACAAAAAGGGAGGGTCACAAAAGGCCTCACTGAGAAGGTGACATTTGGAGAAAGCCTTCAAAGAGGGAGGGCCATGGGAATGGGGAAGGGACTGCGGGAGGGAGGGGACAGCCAAGCTGGAGCCGCAGGCCAGGAGGGTCCGAGGAAGAGGAGGCGGCACCGGGCTGGAGGTGAGGGGTGAGCGCGGGAGGGTGGTGGGCGGTGAGGCTGTGGGGCAGGAGACACAGGGCCTTCTGAGGACCCTGGCTTTTCCTCTGGGGAAGATGGGAGCCCCTGCAGTGAGTGGAGCAGAGGACGGATGTGGTCTAACCTGTGATTTATTTAACACTGTCCCTCCAGCTGCTGAAGGGAGAAAGGACTATAGGGGCGGGAGGGCAGAGGCAGGAAGACCAGGGTGGAGGCCGCTGTGCCGTGCAGGGGAGCAGCGGTGTGGACTGGATGAGACAGGTGGAGTGTGGTCCATTGTGAAGGTCAAGCCGCCTTCCTCCACCAGTTAAACATTTGCAGAACAGCAGGGGCTTCTGTGTCTGGATTGGGAGAATGAACTCAGGTCAAACAGGCTGGGCCTCAGTTTCCCCATCAGCAACATAAAGGATGATGACTAAGAACTCAGATAGTCATTAGCATGCTCTATGGAGACAAAAGAAAGGAAAATGTCTTACAAAGTGATAAGGGCTCGGCATGTGTCACCAAGAGGAAAGCTGCCTTTATTGTGCAGCGACTATGCACCAGGCATGGAACTCAGGGCTCTACTGCCATCAAGCCTCACCTTATCACAGGTGATGTTATACTCATAAGGTGAGGTCACCTGGCTGCTGGTTACAATCATCTGGGGAGCTTCAAACAACTAGCAGGGAATCAGAAACTTCAGGGGTGGGGGCTGAGCAGCAGTAGATTTTTAAGCTCCCCCGGTGATTGGACTGTATACGGGGGTGGAGAGTCACTGCCTCATTGCTGCCCTGTGATGAGGATGGGGACACTGACACTAAGAAAGTGAAAGCAGCTTCCCCAGCATCACACAGCATCCAACACAACCCAGACCCCCTCTGAGGCCAAAAGCCAGAAAGCAGCCCCAAGGGAAGCTAAAACCCTGCCAGGGGAAGCAGCACATCCATCTGATGGCTCCAAAACAGTCCTGAGCCAAGAAAGAAAATGCCACCAAGCGTTTTCAGAGCAGTCCAGGGCGGCTGGCCGACAGGTGCACCCACAGGGCCACCTGCCAGGAAACAGGTGGCATGCCTGTGAATATTGCTGGCCCTGCCTCTGCAGCGCAATAATTAGGAGCAAATGCCTGGGCAGCATCATTATGAGTATGCAGGTTACACCATGGGGCACTTGGATGGAGGTGATGGAAATGCTGCAGTTATGGCTCCCATGGGCTCCAGGGTCAGTGGCTCAGCTGGGGCTCTTCCTCGAGCCAGGCCACGGCAGCGCCAGCCGCCCTTCCTCCGGACCCCCAGGCTCTTTCCCCTCCCCTGCTGAGTCTCAGGGAGGGGACAGCCTGTCGAGGAGGTTTAGAGTCAGACAGTGCTAGATTCAAACCCTATGCTGCTGGGCCATCCATAGAGTATAACATTGCCCAGGTACCCGATGGTTGTGACAGTTCCATGAAATAACAAAGCCAGGGATCTGCTAGGGCTCTGTGAATGGGACCTGTCTTAAATGATGTACCAGGCATCTTGCTTCAGAGTTTCAGTTTCCTGTCTGAAAAATGGGGATAAAGACAACTAACATGTCACTCTGTGGCAGACACTGTTCCCAGCCCTTTATGTACGTGAACCCTCTCCAGCACCCCATGAGGTAAGACTGTGATTACCCCCATGTCACGAATGTGAAGATCAAGGCACAGGAGCCAGGCAAAGGGCCAAAATCATGCAGCTCTGCCCAGAGCAGTCACCTGATCCAGGCAGCCTGGCTCCAAGCCTACCCTGGTACCCGCCCTGCTGTTCTCAACACAGACCCCTGCCATGCGTGTCCGTGCGGGCGTGTGGGTGGTGTGAAGAGATTTGGCAAACGTGGCACATGAGCGCCCAGGGGCACAGCACAGCCCACGCTGGCCGCCCAAGCTTCCAGCAACCTTGGGCCTCTTGCACCTTCCCACCTGGCTTCCTACCGCATGGCTGTCCCCACAGGCTGGATGGCCAGGCACCCTGGACTCAGAGGCAGACGTGGAGGGCGGCTCCCTGGTGGGCTCTGACCAGCTGTGTGACACTGGGCTCCAGCTGCCCCTCACCACTGTGGGGGACCTTCCCTCGGCATTTGCAGGGGTTGTGAGGGTTCATCTGGGTCAGATGTGAAAGTTGGCATCATGCCCACCCTCTTCCCTTGGCACCAGCCGGTGAGATCCCCACCTGGGAAATGAGGCAAGAATTGAGGGGAAGGGGCAAAAGTTGGGTCACCCTTAGGGAGACATGGTGTCACGTGAGGACTCTTGTCCACATTTGGCAGGTGAGGAGACTGATATACAGAGAAGGAACAAGCTCACTGTCACAGAGTCCGTCGAGAGCAGAGTCAGGGCTTGAACCCAAGGTGCTGGGCTCCCAGCCAGGGCCACTGTTTCCACCTAGCCACTGTGCCTGGTGGCCCGAGTGGGGCCAGGCTCCCCACTGACTGAGGGCTGTGCAGATCCTCATATAAGGGCAGGAAAAAGACTCCCGCCTCCACACGGCAGCAAGACAAAACCTCAGGGCTGGGCTCCACTCTGCAGGCCTAAGGACCCTGCCTGTTCCCTCGCTCCCAGGTCAAGGGCCGGGACAGGTGAGAGATCAGCCCCCAACACAGCACGGCGGTGCTACAGGATGAGAAAGGGCTGGGTGGAACCTGCCTGCTCTGGGCCTCAGCGGCCTCAGCTGTAAGTGGCCAACATGGCAGCCCCACCCTGGGGAGCGGGTGTGAGACCCCTGGAAAAAGCCACATCCATACACACGCTCCCTGCAGGTGGACTGTGGATCTGTACCCCTCACCTGGCACATGGAAGACTAGGAGCCCATACAAAGGGGCCCTGGGGCTTGTCCCATCAATCTGTCACCAGCACAGCCCCCATCCTGCCTTGCATTTTGCCCTCAAACTCCCACCCTAAAGCACAGAGAACAGAGGAGGCCTGAGGTCACGTAGCTCACTAGTGGCACAGCTGGGACAAGAAGACATTGTGCCTGTGACCCACAGGAGAAGCCACAAATTCCAGCAATATCCAGAGATGGCCCAGATGAAGAAAGGGACGAGCGTGTCCCAGAGGTGCCCTCAGATCTCCTTGAGCACCTGGCCAAGCTGCAAGGTGGCCTCTATCTGTCTAATTGTCTGCAGGTCAGCAGGGGCAATGACCATGAGACTTTGTTCAAACAAGCCACCACAGTGTGGGAATCAGAGTCCAGGCCAGCACACATGAACCACAGAGCTCCCAGATGGGCTCACAGAGCCACATGCTACAGGGGACTGGGCGACATCCCATGAGAACCACAGGGCCCCCTGATGGGATTACAGAGTCACATGCCACGGGGGACTGGGTGACAGCCCACAAGAACCACAGACCTCCCAGATGGGCTCACAGAACCACATGCTACAGGGGACTGTGTGACATCCCATGAGAACCACAGAGCCCCCGATGGGATCACAGAGCCATATTCCACAGGGGACTGGGTGGGCCCACGAGAACCACAGAGCCCCCGATGGGATCACAGAGCCATATTCCACAGGGGACTGGGTGGGCCCACGAGAACCACAGAGCCCCCAGATGGGATCACAGAGCTACATGCCACAGGAGAATGAGTGACATCCCACAAGAACCACAGAGTTTCCAGAGGGGCTCACAGAGCGACATGCCACCGGGGACTGGGTGACAGCCTACAAGAATCACAGGGCCCCCTGACAGGATCATAGAGCCATACAACCATGAGGCTACAGAGCTCCCAGGGATGGGGACACAGAGCCACATGCCACAAGCAACAGATCAGAAAGGAACACAAGACTGAAAGCCTGGAGCCACAGAATGTTAGTCTCACAGAGCCTCACATGGTGAATCCAGACAACGTGAAGGTACAATCATGGATCCACTCCACACTGGAATCTGGCTGCAGACCATTAGAACAGCAGCAGAGAATGCCAGAATTACAGGCAGAAGCCGTGGTAGTGAGTGGACCCAAACCACAGGTCATCAGATTCAGGGCAGGAACAGAGCAGGAGGATCAGCATCGTTGGACCCCAGACTATCCAGTGTTCAAAGTGATAGTGTGAGCCATCAGTGTCTCTCGACAAGCAGGCAGTGATCCCACAAAAGCTCCTTTCCACAGCCCTGACCCCCCAACCTTGCCCTCAACCCCACCAACCTCCTCTTCCCAAGGTTTTGGGTGAGAGAGTCAGTCCACATGGCCACTGTGTGACCTGGGATGAGTCCTTGCCTAGTCTGGGCCTCAGTTTCCCCACTCTAAAACTAGAGGGGAGGCCCATTCTGAGAGTGATCCCATCTCCAATAATCTGTGAAATGACCACCCCACATGGCAAGTGGCTGCGCTGGGATTTGAACCCAGGCTGTCTGGCTCCAGAGCCCGTGCAGAGGAAGAGGGGCTTGCAGCAATGGGGTGAAGCTGGGGAAAGGGGTGCAGAAACATCCCCCAGTGGGGGAGGGACTTCTAAGAACGGGGGTGTCTAGCATTCCATTAGAAGATGTGTGAGTTTGTGTGATGAGGCGCCCCGCCCAAGTGCCTCCTTCCTGCCAGCACCTTAGTCAAGCCTGCTGTTTCTCATCGGTCTTCAGAGCTTGCATGTCCCAGCCTGGCCCCAGATCAGCATTGTGCCACCAGAGACAGCCCACCCAGGACGGGGATGTGACCCTTACGCTGAAGGAGCAGCAGAAGTCAGAGCTGGGGCTGGGAGTGGAGTTGCCCTGGGTGCAAAGAAATCTTGCAGGGTGACTGGGCCATCTAGGGCCCGGATTGGGGATACTGAGGCAATTACAGCCTCGGTCAGATTAAAAGCAGAGCTACGCAAAGTACAGTCTGCAGACCCAATTTGTCCTTAAATTGTTTGACCCTGGACAGCAACAGATAAGTTCAGAAACTGAGAATCAATGGTTAGAAACTGTTAGAGCAACTTGACGTTGCCACGATATCCACGCAGCTGCCTGGTGGCTTGTATTTTTCATGTCTTTGTTTTTATATTTCGGTTTTCAATAATTCATTGTTAGTGTATTTTTTCAAATGTATTACTCTCCAATGGATTGAAAATAAAAATAAAATACTGGCCTTCCACCAGAGAGTCTGAAAAGCACTGCTTGTAGAGGAACTAGCCAGTGACAAGAAGTTGGCACCTAGCCCGATGTGTAATTCATTTGAAAATAAAGCTGTAAAATAAAAGTCCAGTTTTTGAAATGACACAAAACTTTTGTGTGCTGAAACAGAAGTTATTTATTTATTTATTTAC
>NW_007726296.1:652534-653669 GCF_000696425.1 Galeopterus variegatus | reverse complement strand
TGCCTAGATGATCTGTTCAGAACTGAGACAGGTGTGATCAAGTCCTCCCCTATTATTGTAAAGCAGATGCTTTTTTTGTGTGTGGTCTCTGCTGGTGTCTCTCCTTGTGTCAACGCAGTTGAGAGTCTGGTGTGCCATCTGCATGGTGGCTGTGACTGCTGCTATAGAGATTAGCCGCTTTTGCAGCAGCCATGACAATTGTGGTGGCTATGGTGAGCTACCCACGTGGAAATGGTATTTTTGGTGTGTTCTGTACGTGGTGGCAGCTGGGTTTGGCTTCCTCTGGCTCCATACCTCAGGATCCCGGTGGGGCCCGGGTGGTGGTGGCAGCTTGCCTCGTTGTGGCTGGGTTCTGCTTCCCCCAGCTCCACGCCTAATTCTAAGATGGTGTTGTGGAGCGGTTGTGGTGAGGGAGAGGGGAAGGGGGAGGGAAATAGGGTGGAAAGAGGAAGAAAGAGGGGGAGCATGATCNTGTAAAATAAAAGTCCAGTTTTTGAAATGACACAAAACTTTTGTGTGCTGAAACAGAAGTTAATTATTTATTTATTTTTATTAGCATATTCATTGTTACAAATCATAATTATAATTTATGCCCTCTATTAATCCATTTTTGTTGCTTATAACAAAATACCTAAAACTGGGTGATTTATTAAGAAAAACGAAATTTATTGCTTACAGTTTCTTAGGCTGGGAAGTCCAAAGCCCATCTGGTGGTGGCGACAGTGACCCAGGGGTCTCACACTGCAACATGGTGGAAGCAGAGAGAGCAGAAAGAGCAAGAGAGACAGACAGACTCTCCTCTTCTTTTAAAGCCCTCAGAACCACGCCCCTGACCACCTTCTTTAATCCATTCACTACTGTGTGGTCCTACAATCTAATCACCTCTTCAAGGCCCTGCCTTACAATTACCATAATAGGATTTCCCACCCTCTTAACAGTCACAGTGGGGCTAAGCTTCTAATACATAAACTTGGGGGACACAATTCAAGTTTCAGGGAGTTTTCAGGGCATGTAATTCAATCCACTACAAGCCCCTTATCCAATCCCCCCCTCCCCCTTGCCCTCCCTCCCGCTCTAATAACCATAGATTTGTTCTCTCCATCTGATAGATTAACTGCTCCTCTGTTGGTTTGTT
>NW_007726296.1:649480-651020 GCF_000696425.1 Galeopterus variegatus | reverse complement strand
GGGAGAGGGGAAGGGGGAGGGAAATAGGGTGGAAAGAGGAAGAAAGAGGGGGAGCATGATCAAGTCCCATGGCGTCCTCCTCATTCTGGCCAGTGAGACCAGGGGGCTTCCAATGGTGGCTCAGTCATTGCTGGGTGGGATGCAGATGTCAGGGGGGTGTGGCTGAAGCCCTCAGCTCCCCACTGCCCTTGCTCAGGAGCCTGGGGCGCTTCCTGCAGTGGCTTGGTGGTCATTGCTGGGCTGGTTGTGGATGTCAGGGGGGTGTGATTGAGGCCATCAGCCCCCCACCACCTGGGCTCAGGAGCCCATGGTATTTCCTGTGGCAGCTCTGTGGTCATTGTTGGGCTGGTTGTGGATATCGGAGGGGCCTGGCTGAGGCTCTCAGCCCTCCTCTGTCGCTGGCTTGGGAGCCCAGCGGGCTTCTGGTTCTTCTAGGTTTTATAGGTATTCTTTGGTGTGTTAGATTTTACTAGTTATTATCTAACTTTGTCTCTGGTTGTGCTCTGAGTGACGCTGGGGACCATCTATTCTGCCATCTTGCCTGGAAGCTGACATTCCCTTCTTAACTTTTAGTTTTCACAGCAGTGCTTCACCCAAGCCATGCATGTGACAGAGCTGCATTAGCCCTCCCAGGGGGAACTGATGTTGCCATTTTACAGGCCATGTGCGGGACTCTGGAAGTAATTTATTTTAGATCAGGGTTTCTCAACCTCAGGCACTACTGACATTTGGGCTGGACAATTCTTTGTGGTGGAGGCTATTCTGCGCATTGTAGGATGTTTAGCAGCGTCCCTGGCCTCTGCTACTAGATGCCAGTAGCATCTGCCCCTCCCCAGCTGTGACAACCAATGTTGTCTCCAGACATGACAAAAACCCCCAGTTGAGAAGTGCTGGTTTACATGTTCTGATTTTCTGTGTGCACATGTACGTGTCTAGGTCAATGTGTCTGTATGTGTGGGTGTGTGGTGATGCGTGCGTGAGCATGTGCGTGTATGTTTTATTCCCAGCCCACCTTCCTCACTCCCACTGCCTGGCCCCTGTAGGCACCTGAGTTTGCAACCCCTGGTGTCACCCATTACTCTTTGGGGATGCCTGTCAGGTCTTTCCCCCCTAAAGATAGCCCCACAGAGGAGCACGGCTGTCCTGAAAAACAGCCTACAAAGGTCACCATGGAAACCAGGGGACCCTCAGAACCACTGTCCACACTGAGGGGATGCCTCCTTCAATGCCTCTTGCTCCCTCTCTCTGATCCCTTCCCCCACCCTCACCTCCCAAGGCATGAGGGCACAGACTGGATCTCAGCAGCTGGCCAGAAAGCAAGGCTCCAGCCAGAGAGAAGGGCCTCGGGGCCTGAGGGATGACAGCATGAGGTTGACAGGAGTGGTCATTGAGAATCATGAATCAGCAAGATGCTGGTGGGCACCTGGCAGGGGAGCTGCAGGACAGAGGCTACTAACGGGGAACATCAGGGAGCATGGCCTGCTCAATCTGGAGATGTCTGCACCCCCCCCCTGATTGGGGGACTGTGATTCAGAACTAC
>NW_007726296.1:646748-648558 GCF_000696425.1 Galeopterus variegatus | reverse complement strand
AAAAGAATGCATGAGTGCTGCACACAACAGAGTGGACGAATATCAACAATAGGACGTTGAACAAAAGAGATGGATGGAGAAGGATACACATCGTATCATTCCAATTACAGGAAGTTCAAGAACAGGCAAACAAAAACTTTCTCCAGCAATGATGCGTACTAGCTGGTAACACCATAAAGAAAACCAAGTGGTTATCAGAAAAGTCAGGACGGTGGGTACCTCTGGGTGGACGAGGGAGGGGGACACAATTTGAGATAAGGAGCGGGCAATGTTCTATTTCCTGACCAGGGTTGCACCTCTACGTTATACCCATGTGTGTACTTTACTTTACAATTTTAAATAGAAGGGGAAGAAAAAAAACATTTCCATCACACTACTACAATGCTGACCCCTCAGGTTTGGGTTGGAGCCTGGGGATGAGCATTTTGAACATGACACGCCCCTCCCCCCACACACACACACAACCCCCAGGAGATTCCTTCCAATTCACTAGGTCCTGAGGTCACACTAGGGACTAAGTGTGTCTGCTGAGTGCATGTCGGGGTAAGGAGCCCAGAAAACAGGTCCTAAATTGGTGGGTCCTGCCTCTCCACCCATTGCTGGTTTTGAGTGGTGTGTGGCACCTGAGGTGAGAGCCCAGCAGGCCACCAGCACAGTGGCCAGCATACAGCAGGCCCAGCACACGCTAGGTCCTCGTCAATGCCGGTCTCCTGAAGAATGGCCCTGTAGGCTACTTGCTTCAAAAGCAGCAGTCTTGGGCTTCAGGAGGGAATGTCTAATGGTGCCACTGTGGATTGGAGGGTGGGAGGAGTGCATCACTCACTGAAGTCCCCTGGCTGGGGCTGGCAGCCTAGTGAACCCACCCAGAGGCCAGGCAGGGCCGATGGCCCTTTAAGGACAACAAGGATAGGGAGGCAGCGACCGAGGCGCTGTCATCAGGCAGGCAGCTGGCATCTGCTCAGGCATCTGCCAAGGCTCGTTTTATCTCCCTAAAGCGTGAGGTGGGGGGCGGACGGGGCTTCATGCCCACCCTTGGTGCGGGGAGCCACGGAAGACAGCGAGGCCCTTCTTACCTGACGGGACAGCCGGGCAAGCGGATCTCGACCCCACCCCGTCACCACCGAGGAAGTGGGCTATGGCCCCAGCATCCTGATTTGTTGATCACCGGCTAAGTGGTGGCACCAAGGACCCACCCCTGTGGGTCTCAGGGACAACTGTTATAAAATGTGGCGAGAGCACAAGAGGACAAGGTCAGGGCGCTGAGAGAGGGAGCAGTCCTGGGAGGCCTGGGGTGAGGTCTGGAGGGTCTGTGGCAGCTAAGCAGACAAGGGGCCCAGGGCAGCGGGCTTGACAGGGCAAGGGTGCTGAGGGGCAGCAAGCATGAACACGTGCTCAGTGCTCCCAAGCAGCAGGCTGGGCTCCAGAGCTCTCCTGCATTAGCTCAGTTCATCCCCAGGGCAACACTCCATGTGGGTGCTGTCGCCCCATTGTGCAGGTGGAGAGACTGGGCCACAGAGAGGTTAAGTAACCTGCACAGGGTCACACAGCTTGTAAAGAGCAGATGCTGAGTTAGAACCCACTACGCGACGCTGCCTCTCACTAGCCTGTTTCTCCCCAAGAACAGAACAGCCAGTGTGGCTGGAGCCCAGCACGAGGAGGAGGACTGTGAGAGATGAAGGTGGGGAGAGTCCCAGCGCCTGCCACTGGGTCTGTGGGCCACGGGAGGACTTTGAACTTGATCCTGACAGCAGCTGGGGGACACTGGAGGTAGAGAGGAAGTGATGATCAGATTTTTTTTTTGTCTTTTTTC